>NW_022436997.1:9098469-9108739 GCF_009761245.1 Sapajus apella
TATAGACCAATGGAACAGAACAGAGGTCTCGGAGGCAACACAACATATCTACAACCATCTGATCTTTGACAAACCAGACAAAAACAAGCAATGGGGAAAGGATTCCCTGTTCAATAAATGGTGTTGGGAAAGCTGGCTAGCCATGTGCAGAAAGCAGAAACTGGACCCCTTCCTGACACCTTACACTAAAATTAACTCCAGATGGATTAAAGACTTAAACATAAGACCTAACACCATAAAAACCCTAGAAGAAAATCTAGGCAAAACCATCAGGACGTAGGTGTAGGCAAGGACTTCATGACCAAAACACCAAAAGCATTGACAACAAAAGCCAAAATAGACAAATGGGACTTAATCAAACTCCACAGCTTCTGCACAGCAAAAGAAACAATCATTATAGTGAATCGGCAACCAACAGATTGGGAAAAAATTTTTGCAGTTTACCCATCTGACAAAGGGCTGATATCCAGAATTTACAAAGAACTAAAACAGATTTACAAGAAAAAAACTAACAAGCCCATTCAAAAGTGGGCAAAGGATATGAACAGACACTTTACAAAAGAAAACATACGTGAGGCCAACAAACACACGAAAAAATGCTCATCATCACTGGTCATCAGAGAAATGCAAATCAAATCTACATTGAGATACCATCTCACGCCAGTTAGAATGGCGATCATTAAAAAATCTGGAGACAACAGATGCTGGAGTGGATGTGGAGAAATAGGAACACTTTTACACTGTTGGTGGGAGTGTAAATTAGTTCAACCATTGTGGAAGACAGTGTGGCGATTCCTCAAGGACCTAGAAATAGAAATTCCATTTGACCCAGCAATCCCATTACTGGGTATATATCCAAAGGATTACAAATCGTTCTACTATAAGGACACATGCACACGAATGTTCATTGCAGCACTGTTTACAATAGCAAAGACCTGAAACCAACCCAAATGCCCATCGACGATAGACTGGATAGGGAAAATGTGGCACATACACACCATGGAATATTATGCAGCCATCAAAAACGATTAGTTTGTGTCCTTTGTAGGGACATGGATGAAGCTGGAAACCATCATTCTCAGCAAACTGACAGAAGAGCAGAAGATCAAACACCGCATGTTCTCACTCATAGGCAGGTGTTGAACAATGAGAACACATGGTCACAGGGAGGGGAGCACTACACACCGAGGTCAGTTGGGGGGAAATAGGGGAGGGATGGTGGGGGGTGGGAAGCTGGGGAGAGATAGCAAGGGGAGAAATGCCAGATGTAGGTGATGGGGAGGAAGGCAGCAAATCACACGGCCACGTGTGTTCCTATGCAACAATTTTGCATGTTCTTCACATGTACCCCAAAACCTAAAATGCAATAAAATAAATAAATGGGAAAAATAAATAAATAAATAATTATTAAAGATGTGGTTTTTGTACATATATTCTTTATCAGAAAGATTACCCTTTGTTACAAGAAAGTTTATACTTATTCCTAGTTTGCAAAAGACTTACCATAAATTTTATTAGACATTTTTTCTATACCTATAAAAATAGTCAATGTTTTATCTAGTATATTCTACTAATGTGGTGAAATATATTAATTTATTTTCAGATATTGAATCAATTCTGTATTCACAGAATAAATTCACATGAGAGATGACCAATTGTGTTTTCTACATATTGTTGGATTTTGGTTTGCTATTATCTTATTTATTTATGATTTTTGTCCAAATGTTTAGCACTTACTTGTAATATTTCTTTCTTTGTTTTTTTTTTTTTTTACAAGTTTTAGTGTCATGTTTATGATGGCCTCATAAACAAGGTAGAAAATATTTCTCCCTTTTTTTGTCCCTCCAAGAAGAGTTTGGTTAAAATCACTATTTCTTTTTTATTATACATATTTGGTAAAATTTGCTAGTAAAATCTTGTTTCAGAAGTTTTTATTTTGGGGAATTTACAAATTAAATTTATTTATTAGCTAATTTATTAGCAATTCAAATTTTAAATTTCATTTTATATTTAGGAGATGCCTTTTTCTAAATATTTTGTCATTTCAAATAAACTTTCAAATTGATAATATACTCTCTTTGTTATGTTAATTAGATCCATAATATCCCCCTTTTTTGTTATTTGTGACCTTTGTCTTTTTTCATGATTAATCACATCAAGAGTTTATCAATTATTTTATTCTTTTCAAAGACTGATTTTTTTTATTTCAACGATCCCCTATTTTGTGTGCTTATTTTTAGTTTTATGTTTCCATTTTATTTTTATGACTTTATTCCTTTTACCTTCATTGTGTTCATTTTAAAATTTGTTTCTAGCTTTTAAAATGGATGCTTATATTACCAATTTTCAGCCTTTTTTTCCCCTAATATGTACATTTATGGCCATAAAATTTCCCCAGTAAATAGTTCTTTTGCCATACTCTGCAACTGTTGATGTATTTTATATTTATTATATGCCAGTTTCAAATATTTGCTATTGTGCTTTGTGACTTCTTCTTTAAACAGTGGGTTATCTAGAAGTACATTTCTTTCTTCCTTTTGTTAACCTTTATTTTAAGTTCAGAAACACATTTGCAGGTTTGTTATATAGGTAGACTTGTGTCATGGGGGTTTGCTGTACATATTATTTCATCACTCAGGTATTAAGCCTAGTACTTACTCATTAGTTATCTTTCCTGATCCTCTTCCTCGTCTGACCATCCACCCTCCAATAGATCCCAGTGTGTGTTGTTCCCCTCTATGTGCCCATGTGTTCTCATCATTAAGCTCCCACTTGCAAGTTATAACATGTGGTATTTGGTTTAAAAGTACATTTTTTAATGTCCAAACAAATGAGATTTTTCTAGTTATCATTTTATTTGTCTGGATTATTCATGTTTTTATCAGAGAGCATAGTCTATATGATTTAAATGCTTTGAAATGTTGTGACTTGTTTGATGGCTCAGAATGTAGTCAAATTTATCAATGTTTTTTAGTGCTTGAAAAGAATGTACATTCTACAGATACAGTGTGTCAGATACATACATACACACAGTTACACATTTTTATGTAAACATTAATATCTTTAAAAAATCTTTACTATCCCCACTCATTTTTTTTTGTTTGTTCTTTCCGTTAATGAGAGAGGTAAGCTAAAATACATATTACAAGAGTAGATTTGCTCATTTCCCCTTTTAGATTTGTCCATTTTTATTCTAGTTTAAGGTCATATTTTAGCTGTATTTAAAGGTGGAATTGTTACTTTTTTTCCTACTAGGTTGAATCTTTTATCACTAATAAATTCTTACTGTCTCTAATAATGTTTTTGCCTTTAAGTCTACTTTTTCTAATCTTAATATAGTATATATTTTCATTCTTTTACTTTTAACTTTTTGTTATCATTTTATTTTAGTTGTACATCTCAAAAAATAAATATATTTTAACCCTGTCTGACAATCTTTGTCTTTTTGTTGGAGTACTTAGTCCATTTATATTTAATGCAATTATTGATATATATGTGTTTAAATCCACCACTTTACTATGTGTTTATGCTTTGTCTCTCTTATTCTGTTTCATTTTCTCTCTTACATTTCTCTCATGGTTTGATATATTTTTACTTTTTTTTTAGGGTATTGTTATGGATTCATTGGCTAATTAGACACTTATTTTTCTATTCTCTTAGTGATTAAACTAAAAACTAAATTTACATCTTTAGCTTACCAAAGTCTAATGTTAATTGGAAGCTTTTTCTGGAAAAGAAAAAGACACCAGAGAATTATAATTTTATTTATTCCTCTGCTAATATATAGACCAGTTTTTTTTATTTATTTTACTTCTATTTTAATTTTAAATCCCAGAAGGCAATATTATCTTTGCTTTATAAAATCATTAGTCATTTAGGTTTAATTGTGTATTTGTTATTCCTCATTTTTCTCACATGAGCTCATTGTTTTTTCTGCCTCAAGAATTCCCTTAGCTTTTTATTTAGTATAAAATTCCTGATGACAGATTTCCTTTTGTTTGTCCAAAAATGTCTTTATTTTACCTTTATTTCTAAATGGTATTTTTTGGGGGGAGATAAAATTCTAGACTGGCAGTTAGTTTTTCAACACATTAAAAATATCATTGTATTGTCTTTCAGCTTTTTAATTTTTTTCTATTGAAAAGGTTACTCATCAGTCTAATTGTTGCACTTTAAAAGCAATCTATCCTTCATTCATGACTGCATTTACAGGTTTCTTTTGTCTTTGATTTTATGCAATTTTAAAATTACGGACTAGGTAGGGTTTTAATTTTTGCTTGTGGTTCATAGCAGTTTTAAGTCATGGCTTAATATTTTAACATTGTTAGAAATTTCTCAGATATTATTTCTTCCATAGTTCTTCTGCTCCACCTCTTCTATTTCTGGGACTTCAATTAAACATATGATAGAACTTATCACTGTTTTCTCTTTGTTTTTTACCCTCTTTGCTGATTTTTTTTTCTACCTTTCATATGATTGAGCTTCAGTTGAGATATTTTCTTCTGACCTACATTCCAGTTAACTAACTCCCTTTTCAGCTATGTCTAATCTTTAAGTAAACCATTCCATGTTTTTATTTATATAATTTTTATGGAACTAGTTTTTGAAATCTGATATGTCAATTTTATGGCTTCTTGATCTCTGCTGAAACTTCCATCTTGTTTTTAATTGCTTGATAATAGTATATATTTTTATATATTGCTATTTTAAAATTTATAGTATATATTGTTATTTTAAAATGCCTAACACATCCAATACCTGGAGATTCTGTGGGTTTTTCTTTAGGCAAATTCTTGTTCATTTGAGTTTTTTTCCTTATATATTTGGTTATCTTTGATTATGTGCCAAACAATATATTTGAAAAAAATTAAAAAAATAATTTGAGACATAAAATGGAATTATCTTCTGCCAGAGATTATTTCTACTTACTTTTGTCACACTTCTAAGGATAATAACAACCTTGGATTACCTTAATTCACTTTCAGATATCAGAAATTTCTCGCCCACCTAGTGATTCAAGCTAGGATAGAGTTTTGAGAGAGTGTGTTTACTTCTGATTCACCTGTATTACTAGGGTATAGCCTTTCAGAGTCCCAATCCAAGTTGAGGGTGATTTGCCAGTATTTGCATGTCTGTGTTTTGATCTCCTGAGAAATGCTTTACTACTTTGTCAGATTTCCACTGCCTCCAGGCAGCTTGTTGTTATTATTGTTGTTTTTCAGCTTTTCTAGTCCTCAGCAGAAGCATTGGTCCCAAATTAACTAGTCCTCCTATTTTGGTAGTGTCCCACATTTGACACCCAGGAATCCTATACTAGCCTCTGACTCCAGAGAGACCTCTGCCCACACTCACACCCGCATCTACCCTTTCTCTAAAGACATGTTACTAGCAAAGGGAACTGAAAGACTTACAGATTGATACCCAGAGGATCCACTTTCAAGTTGCCTCTGTCCCCATCTGGCTGTGGCTTCATGTCTCAGTACTAATAACTGGTCTACTGTCTTATTCCTGGGACCAAGTAATACCCATCTTAATTCTTAGAAACTCAACCATCCTTTTCTTTGTACCTAAAGACATGGTCTATTTTCTAAACCCTCTAGGACTAGGGCTCCATATTATTTCTTTTCACCTACCCTTTAACTGCAGTATCTCTGTGTGTATAAGGCGAGGACCACAGGACCTAACAATGTTTTTAGAATGCCACTTGCTGTCCAGATCCTCAGTTGCTAACACTTTATATTCTCCTCTTTTTGAGACACTCTGTGTCCCTTGTAGAACATTTCTGAGGATGACCCCTTGCCAGGGCACCATCAGTGAGCGTTCCTCAGCACTCACCATAAAAGTTTCTCCTGCAAAGCAGAGCATTCCCCTCCCCCTGACCTCAGGTTTATTCATTCAGAGCAGTCCTTTCACCTAGCTAAGCTCCAGCTGTAGCCAGGCCTGTACAGCCCACCAAATCCTACAACAGCTTCCATCTCTGCACCTAGTCCTACCAGGAGGCAACCCGGCACAACATGAGGAGAAGAACTTGAATCACAATGGGTTAAGCAGTACAGCCTTCATTCAATCATTCATTCATTTATTTATTTACTCATTCATTTTGTTCTTTATAACCTGTGATCTCAGAATGAGGGAATTAGTAAATAAATGAATGAATTATTGAATAAATGCCTAATTACCAGTAAGTTAACTACTCAAAAGCAGTCATCTTTAATCTTCTTACAAAGTTGCCTTTTCAACCTTTACTCTACAGTGGTAATACTAGATCTGGAAGAACAATTTGTTGAGGACTTGGCTAAAATCCATAAAACGTTATTCCTAGGATAATATGTGTTTGTAATGAACATAGTACTCATTTTTATGTAAAGGCTCTTTCTGTGGAAGCTTTGATTTATTTATGCATTGGACAAACATTTATTTATGCAGGTTTTGAGCTGGAAATACAGATTAAAAGGACTGGGGTCATCATCTTCAAGGGGCTCCCATCTGTTGTAGGATATTTACAATGCATTGTGCTATGGGTCATGATAGAGTGCCACATGCACAAAAAATACCCTGGGTCTCAACAGGGATAATAAGCAGGTCAGGGAGGGCTTCCTGAGCACTGGTATGGGACCTATGATTGGTGATCAATAACAAGCTGAATCCTTCACCCCTGGTTCCCTTCTGATGCTGTTCACTGACTTCACATATACTTTTTAAAGTGCAGCAGTAAAATTTAGCTCTGTGGGTCTGAGTGATTGCTAACTCTAAATTAGAGTTTGAGTTAATGAGGTTTAAGAAGATCATTCTTTTTTCCTTATAGTGAAATGAGTCCATGCTCTGCTCATGAAAATCAGAGAATAAGACTTTATTCACTTTCTTACTGCATATGCCCAGTTTCCTCACTCAAAAGTCTAATCATAAATATATACTATTAATACCAGACAAGCTGGCTCAAAGTCCCCAGTTGGGATGGCTGATAGGTCATGCCCTCTAATATCTTTTTTATGCTTTTATGTTTATTTACCAAGCAGTAAATCAGTAAGTATTTAATAACCTCCAACTGTGTGCCCGGTCCTTAGGTATTGTGGATTTTTTTCACATAGGGCTCCTATGCTAAATTTGCTTATAATCTAGGTGAGTTAAAAGGAGATGTTTTCATGCTAATCTAGGCAGCATGTACTTATCTATTCACAAATCATTACTGGATATTAAAGATGTGCTGAGCATTGCTCTAGACATCAGAAGCCCTCAGCCAGTAGGAAAGATGGACAACCCAGAAGAGGACTGCAGTATTAGATACAGGGTACCATCTAAGTCTCCTCAGCACAGTAAGTAGATGATCACTGACTCTGACTGCTATAGAAGTTGCTGTCACTTAGCCAGCCAGGTCTATGGATCAGGCTAAGGTTTTGGATGCCCACCACCCCTTCCAAGGGATCTTCCCCCATAGGTCCCCCAACCCGCTGCCATAGCTAATTATATCAGATCCAAAGTGGCACTTAACTAAGAAAACCAACCTCTATCTTAGCCACCAGACTTTGAAGAAATGGGCACTTGTATTGTGACCAAATAGAGACAATGGTGCCCAGCTGGAAACATTTTATTTTCTTTGTTGGAAATTTTTTAATGGAGAGAAAGTGAACCAGTTGATAATGGGACCACAGAAATCACACCAAAAGTAGCCAATCTGCAAAGGCCTTTAGTCTCGGACTTGCCCAAATGAGCAGAAGCCACAAGTAAACAGAAATTCTTAAATCAGGTAAGAATAGTAGGGGAGGCAGCTTGTCATTAATGGAAAGAATAGGAGACTGTTAGCTTCTACTTCTAAGAGGGCACCAAGATATCCTAGGCACTAAAGTTGGGCCTGGCTTCTGAAAGCCTCCCAGGCCCCAACTCCATCAAAGCCCTGGCATGGCCCTGTCCTCCTGGTTTCCTATTCCTGGGAGGTCCAGCCTGTGCCTGTTATGGCCTCACTTGATATAAACCCAAACTCTTAATGTCAACTGAGCATCTGCACTTTCACCTTAAAGAGCCTGAACAATGTACAGGAGAGGCCCATTCCTTAGAGCTCTGGCCTCTTGGGAGAGGTTCAGGGAGGCCAAGCCTTTGCAAATCCCTAGGTACATGTCTCTTTGATACATCCTGTAGAGCTGAATCATCCACACAGGCTGTGGCCAATGCAGGCTGCTGAAGGAGATGTCCGAAGCAAATTACTTATGGTGAAAAGGAAGGTGTTACTCAGGGGTGCATGGCTATATGCAAGGGCTGATAGAGCCCGGAAAGAGGAAGAGGAAGGCAGGATGCAGGCCCATCTTGGTAGCCCAGAAGACAGAGCCACCCATCCTCACCCTTCAACCTCCTCCCACACTCAGGTCTCCCAGATCTAGGTCAGGACAAGTGGGTGGGTGTGAAGGAAGGGAGGTGTAAAATGACAAACCTCAGGTGACAAACAGGGTATAGGCCACAAGACAGACTCATCCTCCAGGAGACATTGCAAATTGTGCCTACACTTTATGCAAATATAGCCCATA
This sequence comes from Sapajus apella, assembly GCF_009761245.1. Taxonomy (NCBI): domain Eukaryota; kingdom Metazoa; phylum Chordata; class Mammalia; order Primates; family Cebidae; genus Sapajus; species Sapajus apella. The sequence goes on from NW_022436997.1 coordinate 9,106,986, forward strand.
TTTATGCAAATACCTACAAGGGCTTTATTAATTGCCAGAGGCAAAAAGACCACATAGCAGGCTGAGAAAGAAAGCGCAGGTCTCAATCAGGTTCTCTAAATGCAAAAGAGATTGTGACCTCACTACCTTTCTCTCTTTGACTAAATGGATTAAGGCACAAGGCCTCAAATGCTTGGTCCTTAGGAAGCTCACCCCAAATTACAAACAGACATGCCTTTCTTTAGCAAGACCAAGGCTCCCTTTTTGGGGGTAGCCATCCTCACCTCTGCCTTTTAGACACCATACCCAGACACCCCATGAGCTCTCTCTGTCTCTCACTGGGTCTACCCTGGTCTCTCTCCCACTTGCAGTGCCCCATGCTACAAATCTTTCTCCCTCCCCTGCTCTCTACCCAGCTTATTCTCTCCACCTCTGGGAACTGAGAGGCAATTAATGCTAATGATGCCTAGTTCATGCTAAAACAGACAAATTTCATACACATTTGAGGAGGTAACCCCAATACTTTGACCTAAAATATAAGTAGTTCTAATAAAGCTTCAAGCAGATATTCATTTTGAGTGGTGGGAGGCTGAGGTCTCCCTTGAGCTTCCAAAGTCAGTTGCACAAGCAACCCCCTCCCTCATCCCATCACTGAACAGTTAAGACCCTACCTCATGCTGACTCACTCTTCCCTTCCTGGGAATCCTCAACTCTGCATGTTATAGTTTCTCCTTCCCAAATGGCCATGCCTTCTAAGGCAACTCTCTTGGAGGAAAGAAAAAGGCTGAATTTTTAGGAAACAAATTCCCTGGAGTTATGCCCAGGGCTGGTTTCTGGAATTCATTTCCCAGCTAAGCACTTTAGAACTGTGTTTCTTGTGGTTATTAGCACAAGTGACAACAGCCTTTTCCTCCCTGAGCCACGCAGATTAAGGAAACCTAAGACTACATTTCTAAAATTGTTTCCATTTCAACCCACAGAGAATCAATACAAGAGAAGAGGATCGCCTTAAACGCTAATGTTATCCAAACTCAAATTCATTTTTGATGGATTGGTGGCTGCGTTTTCTTAAGGCCAGTCCAGGATAAATATATACATTTCCTGATTTTTTTTCTCTCTCCACCCCTATCCCCTACATATGAAAAATGCCGAGAATGATACGTTTATACTCAGTTGTCCCTTCAGGACACAATCTGTGTGGGAAAATTGTGAAACCATTTCTAGTAAAGAGATCCTGGGGCTTTGCGAAGGCCATTGACCAGCACTGAATACATGACTCAGGAGTTCCCAGTCTGAAGGGACAGTCATGGCACAAGCTGCAGAGAGCCTGGTTGTAGGGTGCAATACAGACATCAGGACTGTCGGTAGCCACTGCTAGACCCAGCCCTATCGCTCCCCATCCCCATTGCTAGGGCCTCTGGATTCTGATTGCCACTGCCACTATGTGTTCAAACCCAGCCCTGACCCCAGTGCTCAGAGCCAACTGTGGTTTGAAGCACGAGACAACTGTGGTTTGAAGCACGAGAGGAAGCATGACACATAATAGATAATTTTTATAAGGAGGAGGAGGAGGAGGGGGGAAGGAAGGAGGGAAGAAAGGTGGGAGGGAAGGAAGAAAGGAAGGAGGCAAGGAAGGAAAGAGAGAAGGAAGAAGAAAAGGAGGGAGGGAGGGAAGAAAGGAAGGAAGGAAGGAAAGAAGGAAGGAAGGGAGGGAGGGAGGGAAGGAAGGGAAGGAAGGAAGGAAGGAAGGAAGGAAGGAAGGAAGGAAGGAAGGA
>NW_022436997.1:9108749-9186895 GCF_009761245.1 Sapajus apella
AGGAAGGAAGGAAGGAAGGAAGGAAGGAAGGAAGGAAGGAAGGAAGGGAGGGAAATTGAATGAAACCCCAGTTTGGAGTAGGTACCCAATTAAAAGAGTTTCTGTTTTCATTCCTGAGGTTATATTGAAAAATGGGGAATTAATATTTCTTAGATGCTGCCATCAAGAGGTGGATTTTTCTAGACTTCGCTTCCAGGACTTGGCCATGTGTCTTGCTTTGGCCAATGAAACATTAGCCAATGGAATACAGAGGCTTGGAACACCCTTACTCAATGGATTTTGCCTTCTCTTGCTGCTGGGAATCCTCCAACCATCATCTAAACAAGCCTGAGCTTTCTATAGAATGATGAGAGACCCCAAGAGAGGCCCAGCCATTCCCACCATGCTTGCCATTGCAGCTGAGACCCTAGACATGTAAGTGAGGTCATTATAGATCATCCAGCCCTGTCCAAGCAAGCCCAGACCAGAAGAAACCCACAGAATCATGAGATTTAATGAATCACTATTGTTTTAAGCACTAAGTTTTGGGATTGTTTGTTTTGTTGCAAAAGCTAATACAGTTCCCACAATAAGCCCCTCTTCTGTAACTTGTTTCTTTCTACCTTGCCCATTCTCCAACCATACAAATCCCTTTATCTCCCTCAATAAGCCAACACTTTTCTGATCCAGACCTTTGCACATGCTGTGCATTGCTCTCTCTTATGCATTGCTCTCTGTGATGTTCTGAACCTGGCTGGCTCCATCTCATTCTTCAAGTCTTGGCTTTCTTGACCATTCATTCTAAATTGTGTTCTCCAACCACTTCCCAGTTCTTTGTTAGCACTGGTTTATTTCATTCATAGCTCTTTTAACAATTTGTGGTTATTTTGTGTGTTTGTTTATTAGTTTTAATCTATTCCCTTCCAAGCTCCATGGAATTGCCTTATCTGTTTGCTTACCAGATTGTTCAGTAGAGCTACTGTAGCATTCACTAATTATTTGATGAAGGAAAGAGGAACATAAAGAGGAATAAAGTCATCTCACTCCCTCCTAGAATAGCTCTTGGCATTTAACATCTAGATACCACAGGGTGGGTCCCTTGCTATCAGCTATCCCAATGCCTTGAGACACATTTTTCATCTGTGCTTATAAGGGTTACCTATTTAAGGTACTCTATTGCTGAAAATCTAAAATGTGGCCTATGATTTTACCAGTGGGGCCCTGGGCTTTACTCACAGGTCTGACTTTCCTTCTAGAACTTTCAATGGGGTAGGTCAGTTTCCCCAAAGCCTCTGTTCCCATTCCCTTCATGAGCAGCTTTCGAGGCTTGATTATGCACTAGGTCTTCCTCATCCTGATATGCCCAGCCTGTGCCTGGCTAAGCCTTCAGATATGTTACTAATAGAAAAATGATTCAACAGAAATTACAGACATGATACAGAGATGAAACCAATTCTATGCTCAGAAGAGCCAAGGCACTATTGGTATTTTTGATACATCTGAGTCAGTACAGGCTAATCAAAAAGGCAGTTTGAAAAATCAACACCCAAAAAGCGTTCTAATGCAAGACAGAAAAAGTACATCATCCTGATTTTCCCCTTCCCCGACAACTGTCATGAGAAATTCAGAGGAGGCGGGGGATGAATATGGTGGAAAGGAGAGGTCAAAGGACCGACCATGGGCCAGCCTTGTGATCCGCATCTGAAAAAATACAAAAGGAGCCAAATACCAGCATAACGAGGAAATCAGGGTCATCCAGAGAACAATCAGCAATGAATTGAAGCGCCCTGTGATGCTGTCCCATATGGTGGGAGCTTCAGGGAGGATCACACAGAGGCCATGAGGTAGGGCTGCAGCGGGTGGGTGGGGCTGACTGCAGGAGAGGCCATGGGACAGCTGAGTGAGCAATGAATGCAGAGCTGGGCTGGGCCGGACCTTGGACAGGAAGCAGTCGGGTTTGGTGTACACCAGGGAAGAGCAGTGGTTGAGCAGAACCAGCTCAAAAGACAGCTACTGTACGTCAACAAATGGAACTTAAGTCCAAATCTACGTTGCCCCCACATTTTATCAGCACCATAGCATGACTGAGAAAGGCTCACCTGGCAAGATTCCATCCACGAAGACGATGTCCAGCTGCCCTCTTTCCCCCGACTCTCCTGGTTTGGGCTCCATACACAGTTCTAGTCCTGGAAGTTGTCTCTCTCACTCTGGGCATCTTCTATTCAACACTGGTGAGCCCAACACCAGTAAGGCCCTGCCCTCATTGGCTGGGCTGGATCTGACTTTGTCCACTACTTCTCCAATACCCATATGGGCCCTGCCACCACCCATGTTGTCTTACTGGGTGTTTACTGGAATATAAAATCATCACAAAGTTCAGCATATCTGCTTTACCCTCTTACAATCACCCAGTAAGAGCAGACTGCTGGATTGCCATAGTCATTGTCATCTCCATGGTGTACTTCTTGGCCTCTCCAGGCACAGTGGCAATGGTCAATCTAGGCCACTGGCATTTGATGGGCAGGAAACAACCTGAGCAATGACACTGCAAATTGGAAGGTCAGCTTCTTGGGAGTTTGGCAGAAGTTTAAGTATTCTGCTTTCCTGGTTGGGTGGAGACAGGAAAAATGGTAGAGAAAAGAACAGATTAGAAAAGCATTGTGGTGTTGGTCTCAGTCCCAGATTCCCCTTACATGGCTGGGAACTGAGCTGTGAAACAGGACTCCTGATCCAGGATATGGCTGGACCCTGGGGGGATCCCCAGAATAAGAAGCTGACCTCTGGAGCCTATGGACCCACTGATACAGCCTTTTATAAGCTGTGGACTGCACATTCAGTCACCTGCCAGGGCTTTAGGGAATAAGTTTGGGCCCATGGACTCCCATGGAGACACTTAATCATTGCGTCCCTAACACAGAGACTGTAGTGCTGGTGCTATAGTGAAGAGCACATTCTCTGCCTGATCTTTGACAGGTGGAGGGGCCCGTGGCCACAGAGAGTATTAAGAGCAGCTCAGGGATATCTAGTCCTCTTTCTTAACTGGTTCACCCTCAGAGAGAATGTAATCTAACGAGAAGCCCCAGCATCGACATTTATAAAGAAATGTCACTGTTGGGTGACTAATTTTATGATAGGCTAAATCTAAAATTCCTCTTTTCCTAAATAAATTCCTCACTTTTCATTATATAAAATTAAGTACTAATTTTATGTTCTTAGAGGGTAAGGGTGGCATCTTTTTGGCTTGGTGGTCTCACAGCATCTAGTCATGTAAAAGGAAGAATCATTGCTGTGGCTGAGTTTGAATGAGGCCATGTGAATGCTCACAAGAGACAGACAGAGAATGGGAGGATTGACCAGTGATGGAAATGTAGCATTTGTTATTATGATATCTCATCCTTTCCAGCTTCAGATTTGGGATAAAGCAACTTTAGTCCAGCAGAATCAAAGTCAAGATTCTAAAGTAACTCAGCCTAGCAGATGTGTTCAATACTATTTATGATTCATTTGTTAATTTATTCAATACATCTATTAAGCACCTGTTCTGTGTAGGCAGAGCATTATGCCTCCCCAAAGTTAGTGGGGAAATTGGGCAGGAGCTAGAATATTCAAATGAGAGATGGACATTGCTAATAAAGAATAAAGTCAGACAGCTAGGTAAGGGAAGAAAAGCAAGGACTTTCTCTTTGTATCAGTGTCACAGAATTCACCAGTTTCCTTCTAGTTCACACAAGTCTTTTGTTTTCTCCAGTTCCTGCAATGCACCCATTTTTTTCCTTTTGCAATATTTATTCTCTACTATTCATTCTGATATTTAATCATATCAACCTCATCTGGGCAATTTCAAGAGAAAATTCAGGGCAGATATTCAGTCCTCCATGCAGCTAACCTCAGCCCCATCTGTACCTGCTTCATTCAACATCAATGTGCAGCTACTTCTGTATCATGTGGTCTAGCTCCCAGCTGTAATTTATCTCTGGCATACTGTATTGTTTCATATCAGGAAGTCCAGGTCCTCAAGCGACCAGTTCTTCTCCTTCTCTTGGGCTCCCTATATAGGACAGAGTACATAGTTTTACAGAAAAAAAAAAATCTAAATGAGTAAATTAAAGGCTTAATAAGAAAACTATCTATTTGGGCCAATTAAATAGTTATTCCAGATATGGGGAGACCTATGCCCTTGGTAACTGAGTCTTCTAAAAGGTCATTTATACTAAAATGTAAATGACTGATAATGCAAAATTATTTCTGCCAGAAAATATTTACATTTAGTCAGAAATCCAGAGTCTTAACCCAAAGAAAAATGTTACAGTCAGTCATTAACTGTAGCTGTGACCTAAAACTTATGGTGCTGTCACTCATTTAACCCACTGTCAAGCCCTGGCTCCCCTTTACAATATCATCACTGTCCCCAGTTGAGTCAATAGTGGTGATTCTGTGTGTTTAATGAGGCTTAAAACTGGGGGACACATAAGTAGCCCCAGCCCGTGTTAGCGAGCTCTGACCTCCCTAAGGTAAATGGTAAGCGAGAAAGCAACTGTCACCAACCTCCCTACTGCCTACACACACATGCATACAGCCATCCCTGGAAGTCTCACAGTTCCCCATAGAACAGCTTCTCTCAGGAGAGAGTGGGTTTTTAAGATAAACTCCTCTAAAGGTTGTGTGCCTGCCAGCCACTGATGCAAGGAGCATAATTAAGATGGAAAACAACCAAATACTGCAAAGAGCAGAGACAGAACAAGACCGGGCCAACTCAGTGAAAAGGCCTCTCTCCCCTGTGGCTCTGTGCTCAAGAGCTCTCCACAAGCAAAGAAATAAGGGAGGGTGGAAAGGAACACATGAATAAAACAAAAGGTATATTTATGGAGCACTGCTGAGCAACTCCTACAGCACCTCCTTCTGGCTGGACCCCTGGGGTCACCTTCCAGTCCAGGGTTAGATCTCCATGTCCCACTCCATTCTTTCCCACAGGCCTCAGATGTGGCAAGTCAGCTGAACTCAGGTGGAAATCATACTGAGTGCACAGGAGCAGGGGAGGTGGAGAAGGATGGAAGCCCAGAGGAGGGCTAGGAAAAATGTGAGAACTATAGGGCTGACCTCAAATCAGTGACCAACAGCCCTAAAGGTTGGTAATGAAATCAGCCCTGGCTCCAGCAGGCCCTTAAGCCCTACATCTCAGAGGAGTGACAGCAGGGTGAGCCAGATGGGAAGCGTTGTCAAATTCAGGTGGGGGACAGCATCACGATGTGCGTGTTTGGTTCATTAAGAGCCAGACACAAACCACAAGCTTGGGAGGCAAGGAACAGAATCCAGGCTCACAGAGTCTACACAGAAACTTGCCAAAGAGTCAAGGCCAAACCCAGGGGCCTGAAATTCAAGCCAGCATTCTGTCCCTTCCAAAGAACTGGATGGCAAGGTAGAAAAGAACAACAGAAAACCAGTCATAATGATTGCATCATTAGGACTTAAGGGATTAAGGGAATGGGTTTTGGAACCAGGTCAACATGGCTTGTTCATCCAGTCGGTTCCTCATTTGAAAAATATGGGAGATCACCTTCCTATGGAACTGTTAGGAAGACTAAATGAGATCATGAATGAAAAGTGATTAGCACAGAGCCTGGCACACACACTATTATGATGGCACTGATGGCAGAGATAGGGCTGCTGGTGTAGAAGGAAAAATTGTAACAGTGGCACCTAGGGTCACAATCTTACTATCTATTTCAGCCTCCACTGGTTCATGGGGCTGAGGTGCCTAAGGCACACCTGCTGGGTCAGGGTTGATGCAGAAACTGAAGTACTGTGGGCTGAAGGCTGCACCAGCTTCAGGCATCCATTGCTGGAGCTGGCAGGAGCTGGGCCCAGGGACACAATCAGCTTATCTCTGGCTCATTGTAGGGTTAAAAGATGTGTTTACAATCTACTAGCCCACTTCCCAGATCACAAGGCACCGAGGTCACCCAAATGGTTTGCAACAGAACAAGAATCAGAACTGAGGTCGCCTAAATCAGAGATCAGAGTTCTTGCCATTCTACTGGGGCTCCTTCATCTCCATGAAACATCTTTACCTAATGCCCTCCTAGCCTCACTGCCCCTGCTATCAGCAGACAGATCTCTCCCTCTAGAGTTAGGTAGCAATTCCCATGGGAAACAGGCATGTGCTAACGAAAATGTCAGGCATAGAGAAGCGACACACACTGTATGAGTCTCCTCTTCCCGGATGTGGAAGCCACCTGCTCACTGTGGCACAGGGAACGGAGGCCAGGGTATGGATTCCATGGTGAGCCCACCATAAGAAAGGGTCAGCTTTCTTCAGGAATTGAGGTACTGGTCTTGTCCCCTTTTCTTCTGTATCTTTCTTAGTATCATGAGACACCAGCTACTCTATTCCAAACATGAGGCATGAATCAGAACTAAAATTCTGTTTCCTAAATTCACAATTGAAAAACAACAGAATTTACATTAGTTATTTTTATCTAGAATACCAGGGTAGTCTATGAATAAAATACACACAGTTGGAGAGGAGGAGAATATTCATCCTACAGCTCTTTGCCAACCCAAAGGCCAGTTGAACCATCTTCATTACTTTTCATAATTAAGAACATAGTAACAGCCAACTAGGGGTGTTTAATCGATGTTTAGGGTTTTAAATTCAATTCTCACCTGAGCTGACTTGTCAGGTTGATTTAAAGTAGTTAAATAAAAATTAATTAATGTAATTCCATAAATTACAGAGTTGAAATGAGTTATTTGAAGTAAAGCAAAATGAAGTAAATCTAGGTTGGTTCATTTTTAGTCTCAGTACTCAGTACTGAGTTGCTGGCCAATTGATATGGGTGTTGGCCTTAAGTAACTGAGAATTCTAGAAAACTGGCTTCAAGAGATGGCCTGGGGCAAAACCATTGCTGGGTCCTGCAGGGTAAGTCCATTTGGGGCAAGGAAATCCAGATCTGGCAGCAGGGAGTTCATGCATCATCCTGGAAGCCCACAGGTTGAGGGGGTACAGGGACCAGAGGTGCTACATGGCTTGGGCAGGTCCTATAAAATGCAGGCCTTGGTCATACACTGACCTCTTAATTTAATGCCAACTTCTATGTTACTGTAGAATTTGACTATTTGTCTCAAAATTAAGAAATATATGCATAAGAAGCAGCTTAAAGAAAGGTCCCATGGGGTGGACCACACAAACCTACAGAATATTTTAGGCATTCTCTCTGTGTCCTCTACTCTCCTTCTAAATAAAAATGAATGTATTCTATACAGCAAATGTTCACATCTTCCCCCTCTTCCCCACCGAGCACATGATTCTACTTCTATCAATGCTTTTTTCCAATTCCCATTGTTACGTAAGCTGAATGTCTTGGAAATAGGCATATGTCTTAAAAATAGGCCTATGTATATAATTTAGCTGTGAATGTGGTATTCAAGCAGCCTCCAACTTAAGAGCAGGCTCTGTTCCAAAAGTTTGAGTGTATGTCAGTTTTCTAGTACTCAAAATGCATTTTCCCATAGAAACCATGTTGTGCGTGGTAGTTAGGTCCCCCAGGCAGCCCACAGATGCCTGTTGAAGCCCATGAAACTGGAGTGCAATACGGTCCTAATAGAACCCTAGACCCCAACATGTTTCTGTGGGAGGGCACATATGGAGCTCTAACCCAGGACTCCTCCTCCCCTTCAAATCCTACCCTTGCTGGTTGTGGGAATGGTCACATGATCTCACCACATTCTCAGAGAAATGGACCCTGCATCTCAAGTTCCAAACACGCCCTCTGCAATTCATCAGTTTTTCCCTTTTTTTCCACAGCTTTTCTGTTAACAGTCAAATTATGCTTTTCCCCACAACACATCGGTGCGAAGCAGGGAAGCAGACAGACTCCCACCCAGGTTGTCCTGCCTTCGGGAAGAGAGAGCCCTGGGGAAAGCCTTCCCTGGGAGACAACCAGGGTCAGCCTTCATATCCTCTGCAGGCCCTTTGTGGCTGATGGAGAGGAAGAGAGAGGCCCCAAGAGGGCTGGCAGGAGAGCGCTGAAGACTCACTTCATTGTCTTATGGAGAACCCTTAGTGCCCAGAACTGTGTCAAACACATCCAAGAAAAAAGAAACTATAAAAAGATAGATTCAAATTCAAAACACACAAAAAAAGACCTTATATAAGTCCCCTTTAAAATGACTATTATCCCTGGGTACATTATTAGGTGAAAAATACAACAAACAAAACAAGACGGGATGAGAGAAGCGGAAGGAGAAGGTGCCCCACCTAAGTGATTGAGTGCTCTCTCAGAGCACCCAATAGCAGCCAGCCAGCCCAGCATCCCAAGGGATCCTGAGCCCACTGGCAGTTCAGACACCCCTTTGCCAGAAATCGAGTTGAAATCCCCTTGAGCTCTCTAGAGCAATGATTTTGCAATTGCTTCTGATCACAGTATTTTAATTTCAGGTTATGCTTTTTGTTTTTAGCATTTAGCCTGAAGTCACCTCTCCAATGTAGAATTGATATAAATAATGTTTGGAAACAGGGTCCATTTTTTCATTATTTATGGAGCATAAAGTAGATAACTCATCTGCGCAGCTTCCACTAAATTATTTCTACGTCTAGCTTTCACTGTAGTACGTGGAGAAGGAAAAATAACTTCATACTCAAAGTTTTTGGGCTTCCTCTAATTGTTCAGAGTTTTCTCTCACTTAGCAAGTGGTCACCACAAATCTGTGAGAGAGAAAACTTGGTGGCTCTTACCCATCAGGAGGGACATAATGGGGATAGGGTCCACCTGCCATCTAATACACTAATGCTTTGGGCATCATCCCTGAAAAAAATATGGCCTTCCATCATTAACAAATGAATGGATAACATAATGTGGTATTACATACCGTGGAAATTCTGACCCATACTATAAAATGGATGAACCTTGAAAACATTATGCTAAGGGAAATAAGCCAGACACAAAGGACAAATAGTGGATGACTCCACTTACACGAAGTACCTGGAGTAGTCATATTCATAGACACAGAATGTAGCAGTGGTTGCCAGGGGCTGGGGGAAAGGGAAAATGAAGGGTTATTGTTTAATGGGTTGAGAATTCAGTCTGGAATGATGAGAAAGCCCTAAAAATGGATAGTGGTGATAGTTGCACAATATGAATGTGCTTCGTGCCACTGAACTTTACACCTAAAAATGGTTAAAATGGCAAATTGTGTTATATGTATCTTACCACAATTTGAAAAATATAAGGGCTTCCAGCCTCTGCTCAAACATTTCACCTCATTCCAAAAGCATGATATATCCCAGGAAATTATGTGCCAAGCATTGTTCATGCCCTTTTTTGGGAGGAGGGTTGCAATTTTAATAGCATGACCAGAAGAGAACCTATTACGAAGATGAAGTCTGAGCGACAACTTGAAGTGGAAGCGTGAGTCAGCCATGCCAATATATGGGGAGAGCATTCCTGGAGGAGGGAAGAGCCAGTGCAAAGGCCCTGAGGGACTTTCTGCCTGGATGTCTGGAGAGCAAAATGATGCTGATGGGACTTGCGTGGGATTGTATGATTGTGAGTGCTGTAATGCTGGAATTTCCCAGTGGGGACGTTCTGCACTCAGGTAATGCTGGATCAGTGAGAGTTCAGGGATGTAGATGACCAATTAAGATCTCATCCACATGGGAGCAACATGAGCCATGACTTTAATCGCTGTTTGCCCTAAAGCACCACCCCCTCACACCCACTTTATGGCCAATGATGCAGAATTTGAACCTCTGTAGTTCAATTTATCCAGAGACTAAACTTCCCTCTTCCTGTCACAGCGTGGGGTTGAGTACTGGACGGGTTCTGAGGGACTAACCACTCCTCAAGCAGACTTTCAACTAATCCTCTTTTTATCCCACTTCCTTGCTCCTGGTTTCAGAGCACCTAGGACCCCCATTTCTTTGCTGTTGAATAAAGGAATGAATGGACGAATGAACATTGTACTTGAAACAAAGGAGTATCCAGCACTGTAATATGTAGTTCCTGTTCTATGGGCTGTCTGGGGTCGATGTGAGGGAGAAATCATAGGAAACTTAAGAAGCATTAGGAAGAGTCTATAAGGACAGAGATTGCTGCAGATGAAACACATTAAGGGACCAAGGCCCAGTGTCTGGAAAGGTGGGCTTCACTGGGGACGCCCTATTAAAAGCATGTTCAAGATGCCAAAGGGCATCCCATGCATAGCCTGGGATTGTACTCAAGAACCTCTTCAAGTTCTAAGCCTTCTGTCCTTCTTCTTAAACTCATTCTTTCTTGTTGAAGCTCTGATTGGGATAGGGGAAATGAGGAGTCCCCAAAAGTTTCCAGGAATTCTTACTACTTTGGTGAGAAATTTTGTTGTATGTGGTTGCATTTGGTATCTGGAATCCCAAAACATTTTGAGGACATTTCAAAACATTTAATACATTGTGTTTCACTGTTTCTAAACCATATCTGACTCTCCTTATAAAGACCATGGCCTCATCAAAGGATTTCTCTTTGTTGCTCACGTTGGTAACAGCATCTGACCATAACTAGTGCTTAGTTAGTATTTATGGAATAAATCAATGACTGACCATTATTGATGCTACCAGAATAAGGTTTCAGTATTGAAATGCATCTTAACAACTCCATGTTTCCTGCTACACTTAGGAAGACTGGTGGGAATAGTTCCATCTTATAGATTGGAGCCATAAAAGGTATGTTAGTTTATTGCTACATAACAAATTGCCCCAAAAATTATCATCTTAAAATGACACACATTTATGATTTATTATTATTTCCCAGATCCTGTGGTTTGGGAAACTGGACATGGCTTAGCTGGGTCCTCTGCTCCAGAGTCTCTCACTGGTTGTATCCAGGTATCCACTGGAGCCAGTCATCTCATGGTTCAAATGAGGCAGGGTCTGCTTCCAAGCTCACACAGTAGATGTTGGCAGGATTTGGTTCGTCATTGGGCCGTTGGACTGAGGGTCTTAGTTCCCCACTGGCTATCAGCTAGAGGCTACCCGCAGTTTCTTGCCATGTGATCTCTCCATCATGATAACTTGATTCATTAAAGCCCTCAAGCCAAGAAGGCAAGAGAAAGAGTGCCACATGATGAATATCACAGTCCTTTAAAGCTATGATGGTTAATATTGAGTGTCAACTTGATTGGATTGAAAAATGCAAAGTATTGTTCCTGGATGAGTCTGCGAGGGTGCTGCCAAAAAAGATTAACAGTTAAGTCAGTGGACTGGGAAAGCAGACCCACTCTCAATCTGGGTGTACACAATCTAATCAGCTGCCAGTATAGCCAGAATAAACGCAGGCAGAAGAACGTGGAAAGGCACACACCCAGGAACAATACTTTGTAGGCTTCAATCCAATCAAGTTGACAATGTTAAGGATCATGATGCCCTAACCTAGAAGTGATAATCCACCCCCTTTGTGGTATTCCATTCACTAGAAGCACATCACTAGGTCCAGCTCATACAGGGCATGAACACTGGGAGGCAGGGGCCACTGGAAGCTGGGAGCTGTGTGTAAAGCAACCAAACACAGGGTCACTAAGCAAACCCAAGTCCTTCAAGATCACACAGCGGACTTGGGGTCAGAGCCAAGTAGATCTCCTCCTCCCTCTGTCTTGGGCGGTACTGTAAGGCAGGGCTGGCGGCAAGGGCACCAGTGAGTTGGCAAGGAGGGAAGAGGAGTAGTGAAGGAAGGAGGGCACGAATCCATTTACCCAAATTTATTCTGGAACAGAATTTGTTTTTCAGGTTATCAAAAAGGCAAAAATAAGAAGTGATTGCCAGTATGGATTTATTACCACTAATGCAAAAGCTGTTCCTAATAATGGTTTAAAGTATTTCCATATAATGCATCTGTTCAGTTCAAATTTATAAATGGGGCCTAGAAAGAAGCACAGCACCTAACAGGGAGCGCTGAAGAGACGCGTTAGCCTGGCACTTTCTGTGTAGGTTTCTCCGGTAGGGAGGGATGTTGTTTGGGCTGATTCTGGTCCAGAAATCATTGCAGGTAGGTTCAGTGGCTGACCAATCCCCACACTCTGTGATGCTGCTCAGCTGCTCGGCATTCCTATGGAAGAAGAGAAAGAGCTTGGGACACAGCAGTACTGGGCCACGGTAATGGAACAGGGCTCTCAAATCAGAAATCTGTGTGGGTGGCTAATCCAAACGATCCCAAATACTTCCCCTCCTCCAGCCGTAATGCTCAAGCCTTCCCGCTGTGTGCTCAGTTCCTTCTTCTGGTGGGTTTGGCTCCTCTCCATGCACAAGCCAGGCTTGACTCAGGGAGGACAAGGCATCGCCATATCATCTCCACATCTCCATCCAGTATGTGTGCATGTGTGTTTGTGTGTATGTGTATATGTATATGTGTCAGCATGGGGGAAAAGGGTGCTGAAAATAGCAACATGTTATTTCTAGGCTCTTTGGAAAGAAATGAAGCAGAATGAGAACAATGAGAGAAAAGTATGGAAAACTGAGTTAGAAAGGGAGGGGAGAGGCAAGTGGTGCAGGGAGGAGTAGAGAGCTACACACCTGCTATCTTTTCCTCACTCTTCAAATTAGCCTTCCCCATTTGAAGAACAAGAAAACTGAAGCTCAGAGCCACAGTAGTTTGGCTAAGGTGGCACATGGGTGGATCCAGAATGCAGCCCTACAGCAGCCTGCTGTGCAGAGCCTGGGATTGGTGACATGGAACGCAAAGCAGCTGGCCTTCTGACAGGTAGTTGGCAAACTTCCCCTTCCATCTCACAAATTACACACACACAGACATACACATATTTACACACGCACATACGCACACATATACACACACATGCATATATATGGATTCTTGTTTCCATCGCTCAAACTATTTTAGATGGAAAATTCTCACTCTAAGAGGCCATTCCCAGGAGTGGAATCCTGGAGGGTGTCATAAAATTCCTGTGGGGTGGGTGCAGAGTGCAGCCAGCAGCAGAATTCTTCCTGATGTCAAGGCATATCAGCCTCTTGGCCACAGCACTGTGCCATGAACAGAGGCTTCCTCACACCAGAAATATGACCTAAGAGTGAGGTCTTCAAAGGACAGAGGGTCTTTGAAGAGGCTTCTGGTTACTGTGGGAGGGAGCTTCCCAGAAAGTTGACACCTGTTAGGTCCTGGTAAGAAACTTAGGCCAGTGTCTGTCCATGTAGGAACTTCAGATGACAGGTGAGAAAGCCAGCTTTACCTGGAGTTGGAAGCTGTCTTCAAATCTGATATTTCTTATATTAGGAGGAAGGGACAAATTTCAAGGTGCAGAAGTCAATTGTAACCAGTTATGATAGAAAACTGCCCCCCAAAAGATGTGCAAGTCCTAATCCCCCAAACCTGTGAATATGTTCCCTTACATAGTAAGGGGAGGATTAAGTTTGTTGATGGAAATAATGTTAATTATTATAATGCTAATCAGCTGACCTTAAAATAGGGCGAGTGTCCTGGATTATTCAGTTGGGCCCAACATACTCACATGGGTCTTTTGAGATCTGGGAAAGACTCCATGAGCCTTGGATGGCTTTAAAGACAAAGGGGGCTATGATCCAAGGAATGTTGGCTGCCTCCAGGAGCTGAGGAAGGCAAAAAAGAAGGATTTACCCCAAGACCCTCTGGAAAGAAGTGCCACCCTGCCAACATCCCGATTGTAGCCCAGTGAGACTAAGTCACATTTCTGACCTCCAGAATTGTAAAATAAACAATTTTTGTTGTTTTAGGCCACTGAGCTTGCATCATTTGTGATAGCAACCATAAGAAACTAACAGGAGGCCAGGATCATGCCTGTAATCCCAGCACTTTGGGAGGCCAAGGCAAGTGGATCATTTGAGGTCAGGAGTTCCAGACCAGCCTGGCCAATGAAACTCCGTCTCTACTAAAAATACAAAAATTAGCCAGGCATGGAGCTTGGCACCTGTGATCTCAACTACTTGAGAGGCCGAGGCAGGAGAATCACATGAAGTCCAGAGGCGGAGGTTGCAGTGAGCCGAGATTGCACCATTGCACTCCAGCCTGGGTGACAGGGCGAGACTCCACCTCAAAAAAAAAAAAATACATGAGCATGGAATGTTTTTCCATCTGTTTGCTTCCTCTCTTATCTCCTTTAGCAGTGGTGTGTAGTTCTCCTTGAAGAGGTCTTCCACATCCCTTGTTAGTTATATTCCTAGTCACGGTTAGGAAGAATAAATATTGTAAAAATGACCATACTGCTCAAAGTAATTTATAGATTCAATGCTATCTCCATTAAGCTACCAATGACTTTCTTCACAGAATTGGAAAAAAACACCTTAAACTTCATATGGAACCAAAAAAGAGCCTGCATAGCCAAGATAATCCTAAGAAAAACAAGCAAACAAACAAACAAAGCTGGAGGCATCATGCTACCTAACTTCAAACTATATTACAAGACTATTATAATCAAAACAGCATGGTACTGGTACCAAAACAGAGTTATAGGCCAATGGAACAGAACAGAGGCCTCATAATGAACGTCACACAACTACAACCACTGATCTTTGACAAACATGACAAAAACAAGCAATGGGGAAAGGATTCCCTATTTAATAAATGGTGTTGGGAAAAATGGCTAGCCATATGCAGAAAGGTGAAACTGGATCCCTTCCTTACACCTTATACAAAAATTAACATCAGGTGGATTAAAGATTGAAACATGAGGCCTAACACCATAAAGACTCTGGAAGAAAACCTAACAATACCATCCAGGATATAGGCATGGGCAAGGGCTTCATGACTAAAACACCAAAAACAATGGCAACAAAAGCCAAAATAGACAAGTGGGATCTAATTAAACTTAAGAGCTTCTGCACAGCAAACGAAACTATCAATAGAGTGAACCGACAACCAACAGAATGGGAAAAAAATTTTGCAATCTACTCATCAGACAAAGGGCTAATATCCAGAATCTACAAAGAACTTATCAAATTTACAAGAAAAAAACAAACAACCCTATCAAAAAGTGGGCAAAGGATATGAACAGACACTTTTCAAAAGAAGACATTTATGCAGCCAACAAACATATTTAATAAATCATCATCACTGGTCATTAGAGAAATGCAAATTAAAACCACATTGAGATACCACCTCATACCAGTTAGAATGGCAATCATTAAAAAATCAGGAGACAACAGATGCTGAAGAGGATGTGGAGAAATAGGAATGCTTTTACACTGTTGGTGGGAGTGTAAATTAATTAAACCATTGTGGAAGACAGTGTGGTGATTCCTCAAGGATCTAGAAATAGAAATACCATTTGACACAGCAATCCCATTACTGGGTATATACCCAAAGGATTATAAATTATTCTATTATAAAGACACATACACATGTATGTTTATTGCTACACTGTTCACAATAGCAAAGACTTGGAACCAACACAAATGCCCATCAATGATAGACTGGATAAAGAAAATGTGGCAGATATACACCATGGAATACTATGCAGCCATAAAAAAGATGAGTTCATGTCCTTTGCAGGGACATGGATGAAACTGGAAACCATCATTCTCAGTAAACTGACACAACAGAAAACCAAACACCACATGTTCTCACTGATAAGTGGGCACTGAACAATGAGAACAAACAGACACAGGGAGGGGAACATAACACTGGGTCCTGGCAGATGGGGGGCTAAGGGAGAAATAGCAGGAGGTGGGGGGATTGGGGAGGGATAGCATTAGGAGAAATACCTAATGTAGGTGACGGGGTGATGGATGCAGCAAACCACCACCATGGCATGTGTATACCTATGTAACAAACCTGTACAATCTGCAAATGTACTCCAGAACTAAGGGAAGGGAAGGGAAGGGGGAGAGGGAGGGGGAGGGGGAGGGAAGGAAGGAAGGAGGGAAGGAGGGCAACCAGTGTAGAGTTGTCTAAGTCCAGGGAGAAAATCTGTGGGGCCCAGAGAAGCAGCCTAATTCCTCACCTGATGCAGGCTGCGGGGGAGGTAAGAATATATCCAGCCCCTGCAGGACCTGGCAGTCAGGGTCACAGGTGAGAATCTGAGCAGACTCGTTTCACTTCTAAGTGGTCAAGGGCTGTCAGTGAGACCCCAGACATGGCTAGAGAGGCTCTCAGCCCCCTTCTTGGGAACCTGTGAAGTCATCATTTTAAAAAGAATACAGGAACCACCAGCCAGTGACAGCCACCAAGAGAACTCTGCTTCTTTGACCTCTTCACAGCCTTTGCTGTTTTGTTTATTTTCCCCATAGTGATTGACAGCTGAACCCTTTAAGGAAAAGGCCTTGTGAATTGTTTCATGAACAGTAAAGGAAAAAAATAGAACAAAACAAAAAAAGAACACTTCCTATTTCAGCCAGGGATGCCAGAAACCTAGGTTGGAGAAACAGATGTTGGCAACAAGGAGAAGCAAAATCCTCGTGGCTCCCTGAGGCAGACAGGAGAGAGAAAGGCTTCAGAGGCCATGAGAAGGTCGTCCACACACACAGAGCCAGACTCATATGAGGAAGCAGTGGCTGTGCTCCCAGGAAGGACTACTCGGCTTAGCATAGAGTTGGCGCTCAGCAAACATGAGCTGCTCTTATTATCATATAGGAAAGAATCTCAGATTATCCATTTGTTAAAAAGAAGGCATTACATGGCATTCCTTCATACTCATTAGTTTACCTAACTTCTCCATAACCACGTTGACATGGTGAGACAGGTGGCATTTTCCTCCACCACTTTATAAATTTTAAAATGTCAAAGTGAGACACATTCTCATTTTGAATAAACAGGAGGAGGAGCTCAATGGTCAACAAGAGACTCCAGGCCACAGAAGGAGAAGACTCAGCAGGGCATGAAGGCAATGGGCTCAGAGCTTCTGGGAGACACCCTCTGTGACCTCCAAGACTAGCTGGGGAGACCAAGAAGCTAGAAAGACTGATCCACTGTCTCCGGACCTCAGCACTGGCCACCGACTTGAATTCAGCTCCCAACTCTCTGCTTAGGCTCAGCACCACCCTGCTCTGAGACTTCCTAACAGCCTTGTCTCTAACTGATTGGGAACAGGGTGGAAAAGGGACAAGCCACTTGGCAGGGCTCTCACCTTCCCAAGGTTCATAGCTGCACACTGGCAAGTCTTCCAACCACTTCTGCCTTCTAGTTACCAAAGAAAAAAATACTGATTGTAAACATCACTTTAAAAGCATGCCGTCCGGCAGCCAGCTCAGCTGCAATACATCAGCCTGAATTGTACTCATTTATGGTGAAGCATTTTATATTAATGTTTTCATTGCTTATCACAGACACTGGCTTTAAAGTGCTTAAGCCAGCTGTACTGAGTTATTTATTAGGCTTTTCTTTTTTCCAAGTTGCCTTTTCCTTAAATAAAGTGTTTGTTTTACTTTCAGACATTTAAGAATCCCTCTTGTCTCCTGCCCATCACTTCTGATGGCTCAAGTGCATATACCCCCTGTTTCTCTAGAATTTACTCAGCCCCTCTGGAAGTCAGGTGAACTGGGTCCAGCAATGGCCACAGAAGGAAAAGGTATAGTGAGGCAGAGTTCAGTTTCTGCAGGACCATCTAACTTCCCTTCCTCTGTCTTCCTTCATTGTACAAGTTAGATTCTACCTCCCCTATACTATTGAAGATCTTCATTGATAGTCCAAAGTCAACTAATTTGACATGTGGGCTACAGTTAATACTGCTAGTCATCTCCCCTTCCATGGTTCTCCTCTTTGCATTATGACTACTCCTGTGTCCCATCATTAACTCTGCCTTCTTCTTCATTCCTAAGTGTGGCTGGCCTAAGGGTCAGGTCTCAGGACTGTCTCCTTCAGAACCAGCACCTACATAAAGCAAAGTCCTCTAAATAGCGAGACACCTGCTTTCCTTTACCCACTGGGCTCCCAGAAAGCTGACAGTAAGACAGAAAGCTGGATGGTTTGTCTCTAGAGAGTCAATCTTTCTAGTTTTGTGACTTTAGAGTTGCCTAACAAAATTTCAGGACCCAGTCACTCCACACTGAAGCCCATTAGTCAACAAAGTCCAATAGTAACCATAGAATTCCAGCCAGAAAGGTGGTTCTTTATTCTGAAATACAAACAGATAGCCAAGCATCAGCTGACACTTAAGAAGAACTCTAACAAAAAAAGAAAAAAAATTGGAAACAAGGGCCTTGTAAGGAACAAAAGTAAAGCAAGAAGAAAAGAAATTATTTTTAAAAAAACTGTAAATATATTCAGGAAAAAAAAGATAGGTATCCACGTAACAAGAACAGGAAGTTATTATAAAAGATTAGAAAAATTTAATAAAGAATATATGGGAATTAAATATGGAATACCCATAATAAACAATTAAACAGATTCTAGAAGGTAAATATAAGCAATCTCTAGAAGGTAAAATAATCAATAAATATTATTGGAAGTAGACAAAGGATAATGTGATGGAATTCAGGAAAGAAAAACTAAAGCATCTACCAAGCAGGTTCAATAGTCTCTTAAAAGAAATTTTAATAAGAGAGCTGAGAGAAAACAAGGGAGGCAATTACAAAGACAAAATTCCAAAAAGATTTCCATAACTGAAGGGCATGAAATTCCAAATTTAAAGAGTACATCAAAAGATCAAACATAGTGAATGAAAAACAGAGGCAAACCTAGATATTTCATTGTGAAATTTCAACACACCAGGGATAAAGAGTAGAAATAAATACTTTCAGAGAAGGGTAAAAAAGAGATCATATAACAAGAGTAGAAGTCAGGGAGGGACCAGACTTCTGAGTAGCAATACTGGAAGCTAGAACACAGTGGAGCAATGCCTTTAGAATCCTGTGGAAAAACACGTCCATCTTCAAGTTCTATATCTAGCCAAATGGTAAATGAAACGTGAACGGCAAATAGATACACAAGGATTTTAAAATTTTACCCTGGTACATGTTTTTATGAGAACTGGAAGAGGTGCTTTACCAAAGCAAGAGAGTAAAGAAAAGAGGATATAATATCCAGGAATTAGGCGATTCGAGGAGCTCAGGGGAGACCAAGGCAGCAAGCCCAGAGAGAGCCAGTCCAAATCAAACAGGCAGGATGTTGGGACCCAAGGAGAAGTGGTACCTCTGACAGAGATTTTGGGAAAGAATCAGTGACAGGTACATAGAAAACTAGGCAAATTTTTAAACTGAACGATTATTAGCTCATGGAAAAACAATTGTTTAAAAAGGAAAATCATATTTGTATTTCTTTGTGAATATTTTCTTAGATATAAATATGAAAATCCTAAAAATTCACTAAGCAGAAAATAGCAATATAATTGTGTTAGGAGGATGAAGAAAAGAAAAGGAATGGTGTGTTAGCTAAAAAAGAGAAAGCCTAAATTTCTGTGGATAGAAGGTAAAAAATAATAGCCTATAGATATAATAATATCATATTATTTAGAAGTAGGAAGTTAAATGCCAGCAAGAATTGTTCAAAATTTGAAAATGGTGTTTCTAAGGAGTAAGGCCCAGGAGTATTGAAGAGTAAGACAGAGAACTGCTAGGTTTTCTTTTTTATTTTCCTAAATCTTGTCAAAAATTTGAATTTTGTAATTCTGTACATATTATTTACTAGTTTGACAAGTAAAAGTTTAATTCGGGTATATAAACTGTAAGATATGTGGATAGCTATATATTACAGAAAGTGCAAGAGTCCACTATGAGAAGATGTTTAATAAAGAGCAAAACAGATGCAGCCTCTGCCTTCTAGGAACTTTTCTCTAAACATGGCATGCCATCTCTTATCTCTGCATCATGCACATACCATTCCCTGACTACCTGTCTCCCTGGAATATGGCAACTCATCTATCAAGTCTCCTTTCACACCTGCCTTACTCTCCCAGGCAGTCAGGCCTTTCCTGGGTCCTACTGCCCTTTGTGCAAACAACCGATACAGCAATTGCATCATTGTATTTACGGGCCATGTTTATTTACAGGGCTCTCAGCTAGTTCATAAGTTTCTAAAATTCCAGGACTTCATTTTGCCCTGAGTGTGTCCCTAGTAATGAACACAGTATCTGATTCTATATCAATATCCAGTAAGTGGTTGTCAAATAAATATATGCATGGATACATGCATGGGTGCATATCTGGATGGATAAAAGGACGAATACATGGATGGAAGAATGGAGGAGGACCAGGCTATGTTTCCTTGTTACCACCTAAAAAGGGACAATACTGGTTGATTAAATCAACAAAGAAGACTGAGAGAGCTGGAAATATCCAAGAAATTGACTGTATCATCCTCCTTAGGCCAGGCATGCATAGGCCTATATAGTGTTAGTGGTTCACTGCCTCAGTGAACCTTCAGTGAACCACTAGTTCACTGAGTTCAGTGGTTCACTGCCTCAGTGAACCTTCAGTGAACCACTAGTTCACTGAGTTCAGTGGTTCACTGCCTCACTGAAGCCTCAGTGGACCCCTGACGCCTCCCTATTGCTACCCACTACATTATTGCTTCCAACATACTTGGGACTCAAGGTGGCCCAAAACAATGTACATGACACAAAAAGAGGGCAGGAAGGAAGTGTCATGAAAAGGGGAGGAAGGGGGCCGTAATGACACACCTTGATGGCAATGGCACCTGTCTCAACTTGTGACTTTCAGCAGAAAGATCAAATGCCTCTTGGGTGCTGCCAGATACTGCTCTCAGCTAGAAGTGCCCATAGAGAAAGAAACCAGGGCACCCCCAGTAATGACAGCCACATCTAGTACTAGGGGCTGGCTGAGCTGGTGGAGCTCTTCTCAGTCCCATCATGTGGGTGATATTGACACTGCTTAGGCTAATAATTTGCATATTTCCACAAAGATCTCCAAGCAAGTGGATGACAAGATGTAGAGGATCATGTGCACAACGCTTCTTCCAGCCTCTGCCCCATCCAGCACACCCATTTCCTAAACTGTACGGTAGGGGGAGGAGAAGACTGAGTCTGAGTCTGAAGAGGAAGGGACATTGCCTCCCTCCTCAGAGGGAGCTACGAATGCCTGACTGATGCCACTTCATCCCCACCAAAACCATCTTTAGCAATTGAAAATTAAAGTGAATTTCTCACCCATTCATCCAATCCAGGATGGTAGCTGGTCAGTGCTGTAGCATGATTTAAGGGCTCTGAAAAAAAAACCACACTGCCCCCAAAATATCTCCCTGGCCTGAAATTCATTTTACTTCATAACCATGCCTGAAACTCCACCAATTACAAATTCATTTACAAGCCCCTCTTGTAGAATGTGCAACAGTGATTAGCTTTATTTGATTCTGCTCCAGAATCTAAAATTAGGACCAATGGCTGGGCCTAATAAAGAAAAATTGATTGGCTTTAGTTTAACTGAAAAAGCCTCTTCTGTCAGTTCTTGCTCTTCAGCAATGGGACCAACAACTCCCATGAATGACAGATAAGTGATTACTTAAGACAAAAATCTTCTTCTTCTGGACAGCTCAAAATGGGTAGAAAGTTCTTCTTTGAGGTGGATTAAAATGGGCTTCCCAATGCTCTCAGCAGTTTTCCCTAGTTCTGCCCTCAGCAACACAAAGGGAGTTTAATCACCCATCCCTTGTCAAATATTCTAAGCCAGACTTCCTCTCCCATGGAGTTTCTGTGGCCCTTTCTCTGTTTCTAACAGCTGGGCAATATGTGTGTGTTGATTTGGCCATGTAAGACATAACTTCAAGGCTCTGCTCACCCACCAGCAAATGTCCTTTCATAGGGTAGAAGTTTTAACGGTGTGTGATATGCAATAATAGCCTCGTTTTCTCTGCTTCTCACTAAGCATTCGAACCTACAAGAGCATGTAGGGGTGGAAGCATCACATGACTATTGTAGGCATCAAGCTATGGGCAAGGAAGTCAAATCAGAGAGAAGGGCTCAAGAAGATACCAACATCTGGCTAGTTGGCTTTGATAAGACTTTCTTCAGAGTTCAGGAGACCCTGAGGGTACAACCTGATGTCATGCCAGAGGCTGTTTGTTCTATTTTTCTCCATGGAAGTTCTGCTCCTGCAGGCCCATGACCTGGACTTCTGTCCTAGATCAATACTTCATTAATTGACACTTTGAGAAAGTTTATTAATTCCCATGAGCCTGTTCCTTCAGACTTTTCTATCTGGTTATCTGGTGGAGTTTTATAATTCCATGAGATGATGAACATGAGAATGCTTTGAGGCCTATATAGTGAAGTGTTGGCGATGGCCAGTGGTGGAGATCATGGTTGACTTCTGGCTTGTGGGGATAGCCCAGGTCCACAGCTGGGAATTATGGCCAGAAGGAGTACCAGTGTGCTATAGTGAAGCACATTTCTAGTTCAGGCAGAATCCAAAGGCCAAGTATTTGGAAGCATTTTTGCAGCCACACAATATCTGATAAAATTTTCTGCATGGTTGTATCTTTTTTCTAGATTTATTGAGGTATAATTGACACACAAAATTGTATATATATTAATATATGTGTGTATATAGTGTACATATACATACAAATTACATATATACACTGTATATATACAATTTTATCTATATACCATGTTTATCTGTCAATATATATTTCGGGTATACAATGTGATAATTTGATGTACATTGTGAGATGATTGCTACCATCAAGCGAATTAACATATCCATCAGCTCACATAGTTACCACATATAAGTGAGATCATACAGTGTTTGTCTTTACATGCTTGGTTTATTTCACTTGGTATGATGTCCTTCAGGTTATATATTCTGACATGTTGCATGAAGCATGGATGCTGTGGGTTGGTCAACCTACAGCATGTCCAGTTGCATAGAGGTACCTTGTTGGCCAAAGGAGTATACAGGGAACATACTGAGCTATGAGTGGAGACATGTGTTTCAGTTATTCACCAGCTAATCCTAGATCAAAATTTCACTTGTACAGATATATAGAAATTGAGGATGGAAGGAAATGTGGAGCTTCTCATAGGGAGGTAGAGTCAGAAACCTCAAGACAAAACATGATTGGATCTGTGAGTAGACATTCCAGGTAGCCTTCACTTAGATGTATCTGTTTGATCACCTAATTCCTGGTGCAAATCAAGACCAGATGGTCAGAAGGCCTAAGTTGCTGCTCTTCTGTTAAATGTGAGTGCAATTGAGAGGGCCTCCAGGCTTCACTGTAATTAAGGGAGCGGGACTGGGTGATCTTTTTCTATACCTTCCATTTTATCCTTGCACTCATTCCCCTCTACTCCCAAACATGGGTAACTTCTGCACACCCTTCAAGACTTAGCCTTAAATTTGCTTTCTCAGGGAGGTCTTCCTATTATCTTTAAAGCCCCTGCCACACAGACACAGCACTTCTACCCTCTTTTCCATTTCTCCCTAAATACTCTGTGACCACCATATCTTTTGTGTCCCTGGCACAAAGCGTGTATGTAATAAATTAATCTTTTTAAAAAGAGAGAAAACTCTTAATACAGGAGAAATCACCAGCCCCATTAGAATGCAAATGGAAACTATGAAAGTGCCCACTGCCATAAGAAAAAGTTTTAACTGCTGTATAAACTGCAAATAACCACAAAATCTTAGCAGCAAAGCATCTTCCATCAGGCAATGCAGATGATCGATAGAATACACAAGTTCTAAGCCTAGACCTTAAAGGCCTTGCGACTTCCTATTTTGCCACCTTTAAAACCCTGAGACAACCCTGTGAATAGGCCCAATCTGGCCTGCTAGAAATTGAGAGCCCTTGTGGAGAACCAAGACACCCCAGCTGACAGTCAGACAATTCCTGGCCAAGAGCCTGTCAACTTCCAGACACATAAGTGAGGCCACCCTAGGTCATCAAACCACTAGCCAACCCCCCAGCCCCCCAGAGATACTTTCAAAAGCCCTGTAAGTGACCACTGAGCCAGTCCAGAATAGATAAACTGCCCATTGAAACCACAGACCTAGATAAACAGAGGTTGTTTAAAGCCACAACATTTTGTGGCCATTTGTTACACAGCAAAAGCTAACTGATGAAACCTTCCCTCTTACCCTTTTTGTTTGACTTAGAAGGTCCAACTCTTGCCAAGTGGCACTGGAGGCAAAGGGCACAAGACTCCTGGAGCCCTAATGTAATGTAATGAATATAGCTGCCTTTGGAGGAGGGGATAACCCATGTCCTAATCCCCACAGCACAACCTTCAGATTAGAGAAATCCAACCGTGTGAACCACAGGAACCATGATCAGACATTCAGTCAGAATAGAAAACAGCTAATAACACCTTTAGTGCTTGATCTATGCCACTCTCCTAAGAGGAATCCTTATATCTATTATCTCATGTAATTCTTATAATACCCCATGACATGAGACCATTTTTATTTCTACTTTTCAGATGAGAAAACTGAGGCACAGAGATGCTAAGCAATTCTCTCTAGGAAATGGTGAAGCTGGAATTTGAACAGAGACAGGCCAACTCTATAGTCAATTCTCCTACTCAGAATGCAAACCAGCCAAGTAAGGATAATTGGGGCCCCCAGGGGGACTTCCAAAGAGTAAAAAGGGGATGTGAACTTGTGACTAGGCCTGGGGCCCATGAGATTTTGTGAAGACAAAGTGATTCTGACACAGGACATGGTAGAAATGGGAAATGCCTCAGGCCCCAGTCACTCTGGAGAAGCTTTGGGGAAATAGGGGCTCAGCACGTGACAGTGTGTGTGAAGACCCAAGTGTATGAAACCCAGAAATAGCTGCTGGTACAGGGATTTGGACCCACAAGGGCATGATCAGGGTGCCAGGCAGGGGCCCAAAGACAACACAGGCCCTGTGAACCGGAATGCAGCAAAGACACCCCTCCCCCACCACCAAGCAGCAGTGTCATAAACAGAGGCAGCTGAGATCTGGACAGCTGAAAGATCTGGATCTTTCAATTTCTTTTCCCTCTGCTTTTGGGGGAATGCAAATGGGGGAAATGAAATGAGAAGCTAGACTTCTTGACAAAAACAGTTGAAGTCTTAAGTGATTGATCAAGAAAATAAGGTCTAAACGGCCATATTTACACCCAAACCAGGTGAAGTGATCTTAGTGGCTTCATAAGGATTTCTTGAATTGCACAGTTTATAAAGTGCTGTCAAATACTTTATTTGCTTCTCACACAACCCTGCAAGGTGAGTGGAACAGGTGTCATTGTCTCTGCTTTAAAGTTGATAGAACTGCAGCTTGGGGAAGTGCCTTGCCCAGGTTGACAGAACCAGTGGGAGCAGAGCCAGGATGCCAGTGCAGGGCTTCCCCCTGCAGACCTGCAATTCCCATCCTTGGGCCATGGTGTCTCTCCATACACATGGTAAATCATCTAACAATCAAAGAGAAGTCAGAACTCAGGACGGGAATCCAAGGGAATGGACATTGGTGACTCATTATCAAAAGAGAGATTTCAGACTCTTAGAGGGGCTCAGAGAAAGACACTGTACCCCAAGGTAATCAGCAATGGCTTCAAGGAAGAAGTAGGGGCTTGGCTTTGATTTAATTGATTCAAGCAACTCTTTGTTCCCCAGACAAATTATTCTTTGAAAAGTTGCTGATGAATTCAATCCAGTCATTTTTTAGCAACAAGCTGCTTGGGGCTGATCTGCAAAATAGTTGGCTACCTGATGTCATCCATTTTTACCCAAACTGTTTTATGTGTTAAACAAATCATGGTGGGTTTTCTGTTTGTTTGCTTGCTTGCTTTTTTGTTAGCTTAAAAGAAGGGACGGTTTCTCAGGCAGCAGCCCTAGTTCTCAAGCCTCAACACCTGTCCACTCTGGGCCAAGTCCCAGCTGCTGCAGTAGTGTTGACAATACAACTTTCCGTTGCTTCCTGTTGAGCAACTGGAAAAAGATGGGAGCAAGAAGAGGACCCTGGCATCAGACGTCAGCACTCTGGAAATGGGTTTTTACTGAGGACCGAAAGAGAGAAATTGCTGAAATGGAAGGAATTATCATTTCTAGAGTCATCTCTGGATAACAAATTGCTGAGGCCTAAATATCCACAGATTATTCTGAGTTTATCTTGTTGCGACAGATCTGCATGCTGTAATCAATCACGCTGCGTATCCATAAAACAGCTTGATAGTACACATGTATTCTCCTCAAAATAAAGTTGTAACATTTACACATAATAACTTACTGGGCTGCAGGCTTTGCCTGACGTATGCTCAATATCATCTCATGTTTTATTGGATCCCACACTAACTTTTGCCTAAAACAGTCGTTCTACAGAGAAAAGTTAATTGGAAGTCTTGATTGTAACAAAGAAAAAAATTTTTAAAGACAAGGAATTGCGACAACTACTCTGGAAGCTGCAGCGAGGCCAAGGTGGGTGGAACACTGGGAGAGAAGAAGGACAAGGGTGGATTCAAAGACCCCCACTGGCTGGCTGTCGGCTCTGGAACAGGACAGTTCAGCTGTCCAGATCTTAGCTGCCTCACCTGTGAAATATTTGGCATTACCAAATACTAAGGTGTAAATCATACAGAGAAAGCGAGACAGGTGGAAGAGGATGGTGAGATCACGGGAAGGGATTCCTGGCAGGAAATAGGCATAATTAGCCAGTGTGACCCAGCACACAGAAGGCCACTTTCTCTGATTCAGTGTGGGTTTGGGTAGTGGCAAGAGTTTGAAGAGCAGCTTAGAGCTATTTCTGAGGACGGTCATTATCAGTCACAGCTGTACTCTGTTAATCTCTCTTACCACACTCACTAAAACTTGTATAAAAGTTATTTGTTTGTTGACTATTTATTATCTCTATCTCCCCATCTCAGACTCTCAGATCCATGAGGCAGAGATATGGCTATCTTGTGCACTGTGGTGTCTACAGTGCTTAGCATGTACTAGGCACTCACCAAATAACTGACAAATGAATGAAAAATAAATGAGTGAATGAACAAATTAGGCCAGTAATTCAGCAGCTCCAAGTCTTGCAGAGAGCAAGAGTGTAGGACCCTTGGGGTCCTACACTGACAGCCCCTCTGGCTAATGTCCTGTGCTTTCCCTCTCCTCCATCGCTATCTAAACTCCCCATCCAGTACCATGCTCCCAGCAATATAACCAACCTAAAAGCAAGGTCCAGTGGGCATTCTGCCCTTTGTGGACAACAAAGTGTCCATCTGCTCTCCACCCTGATCTGAGGATGACGAGATGTGGAAGCTGATTTAGGGACACACTTTAAGAAGCCAGAGAAACTAGCATGTGCCATATAAATAACTCTCTTTATGCTGTAGAAGTTCCAATGGATTGGGTGACATACAGGCCCATGGATAAGGACCATTCTCAGAACATCAATATCACCTAGGGAGTTTTGTCACCTTTCCACCCTGGCTCTGCTCTTGGAAGTCCTGATTGAGTAGGTTTGTGCTGGGGCCTGGACCCCTATCATTCCTAAAGTTTCTAAAGTTTCACAGATGATTTTGACCTGCTCTAAAGATTGAGAACAGCAGGACTGGACAATGGCTTAGATCCATTCTTTCCTGCTTCCATGTTAAGTGCAGTTTTATCCAAGACTGACTGAGTTTTCTTTGAGGGAGGAGAAAGAAGAGGAGTGAATATTCATAGTTTTCTTAAAACTCAATCAGTCTCAGATAAAACAAGAGATTCAATTAGAGAAAGTTTAATATCTGGCCTTCTAGTTTAGTAAAAATTAAGCTAGAGTTTTCATTGTCCAGTGAGCATACTATGCTCATCTTCTGCTCCTATATTTGGTTTGTAGAATTCTTCAGCCACCACCATTGTCCTGTCCTTCCTCTAAAACCTACCCAAATCGCACCCACTTATTTGGGGAAATGATGACATATGGCTAATCATGTAAAAATCAGCTGACAATTGAACAGAGAACTTACCACAGCCCTGTCTTGCTGAGAGCTTTGAAATTCGCATTGGGCTAGCCCACTCCTACTCACTCATCGAACGGACATGTTTGACTCAGCCCTATCAGGAGCAGCATCATGAGCTCTGTCATAAGACATGTTTGACTCAGCTCTATCAGGAGTTCTATCATGTTTGACATAGCTCTATCATGGGCTGTGCTAGGTGCTGGGTTCAGAGCAGTGAAAAATCTGATATGGAACATGATTTTTGCTTCATGCTTCAGCATCATTGCTTAAGAGCAATCTGCTGTTTGCAGCTTGGTGCTTTGGGAAATCTGTAGTGTTGACAGCTTCCAAGGGTTTAAGAAGACATAGCTCTCATGAAGAATCACAGATGTTATCCTGAGGATTATCCATTCAATCATCAAAGGTTTTATTCCTATACTCTGTGACAAGCAAAAGGCTAAGATTTCATGTGATTCCCTCTATGTGGGGCTACTCTGCCCCAGCAAAATCCACAAATAAGCAAGTTGAGTTTAACTATAAATTTGGGGACTTTTGCCTTGGAAATGGATCTGGTCCCTTGGCTCTTCTATACAAGCCAGCTAGACCTTGCTGAAGTTGGGCTCCTGGTCTTCACAAGCCCATGCATTTGGTTACTGTGGCCATGAGGTGGAGAAGGAAATCCAGGAGCATGCTGGATGCAGGAAGCAGCAGCAAATCAGCCTGATGGATCCATGCTGCTGAGATAATCAATGATATTAGGGGCAGAACTCTTCCCTTCTTCTCAGGCCAGTCCTTATTCCTTACACAAAGCAGCTGGAAATGGTTTGCATTGTCCTGAGTCAGGCACAGACTGAGGACATTTCCCATGACAGCCTGCACTTATTCTCAGCCATGAAGGCCCTGGGTTTGCTCCCACCTTTCTCAGCTCAGCCCATCCTGTCTCTCTAGAGTGGTTTGAGCAGCTCCAGGATGGCCCCTGGACGTGGAAAACATCCCAGATCGGAAGGGATTAATCACTGTGTGACGTTCAGCATCTTCACTCCCCAATTCCTGTTGCCAGCAAGTCTCTGCTCTCCCTGCCAGGACCTCTGCTATACTCAGGGTACACAAAACCCCCAATCTATCACACTGCACACACACTTCCCTTTTAGTTAACCCAAAGTCAGGCTAGGACTTGGAAAAAGAGCTCTTACTAGGAAACCCTGGGAGCACAAAGAAGAGAAATATATGAGTGCAACAATGCTTCACATTTGTGTAGCCCTTTGCAGTTTGCAAAGCACTTGCACATTCATTACCTCATTTACCCAGCACGAATTCCCTCTGCTAACTTAAGTAAAGCCTAGCTAGAGATTGGCACTGGCTCTTCTAGGAGTTTCATCCATGCCTGCCTGACTACCATTTCCCCAATCCAACCTTGACATCTGGCAATACCAACAGCCTGAGTATAGAGTCCTGGTGACTTCTAAAAGCCTGATTCCTGGTCCCAGGTCTGATTCACATTTTCTCGTGGCCTACCCAGCCCACCCCTCTCCCAGATGTTGAGTTCTAGAAGCATTTTCACTAACTAGTTACTAATGATGATTCTAACCACAGAGAGAAGCGCTTTCTTGTTTCCAGAACAGTACTGGGATGAGTCACTATCAACTTCTTTGTGCAAAATAATAGCTGACATTCATTGAGCACTTTTGGAGTGCCAGGCACTGCTTTTTATGTGTATAGCTCACTTCCCCCTCACAAAGAGCAACAGGTGGACTGTATGATCTCCACTTTACAAGTGAGAGAAGCTTGGCAAATGCAAGTCATATTTTATGTTGTAGAGGTTATCAATAGATTGGTTGGGCTGCAGAACAATGAAACTGACCCCATTTCCTTCACTGAGTCATCTCTTTATGAGTGCATGAGTTCAAGATGCATTTACCGAACTCCTCCTATGTGCTGACCTCATGGATGCTACAGTGAATCAGGTATGGCTCTACCCTGAGGAGCCCATGGGCTGGCTGGTCATACTGGCCTCTTCTGCTACTAATAACATAATAAGATAAGTGTTATAGCAGAGGCTCAGACACAGTCTAGGGCCAGAGAAGCTGCCTAGAGGATATGACTTGGATGAGGAGGGGCAGAGGGGGCCCCAAGTGGAGGAAAGAGAGGAAGAGAGAATAGCATATCTGGAAAATGCAAAAGTCTCAGTACCACTGGTCAAGTAGGGTGTGATGAGTGATATACTAAGTTATGAGATTTTGGCTTTATCCTGAAATCGCTAAGACACTATTGATGGGTTTTAAGCAGAGAAGTGACATGAAAGGGACTTTCCCCCAAAGTTATTTTTTAAATTTAGTTTCTGCTTCTCATCTTGTTTTCCTGTGGTTGTCTCTTTCCAAAAAAAGTGAGTTCAAATGGGGGAACTCGTTAAATAAGACTATCTAGTGACTGGTTACTAATTAGCTAAAGTTTTACTGCCCTCTATTTATGAGAGGTGAGATGAGTCTTCCTCTCCCTCCCATGCTCACTCTCTCTCCAACCATGGTGGACTTGAGGGAGCTGAGGCCACTTTAGTCCAACAGGCTCATGGGGCAAGTCTGGGTGTGAGGCTCTGAATACTGGTAGTTTCTGTTTCTTTTACATTTTGATGTCTGTCTACAAGAGCCAACTGCTGTCCACATAATGCTGTCAGAATTCACATATTGCCCACCCATGACCATTACTCCATTTGTCAAGCATTGAAGAGTTTGTGTCACACTGACCTGCTGACTGGCTGTGCTGATGTCCCCCCACCCACCCACCCACCCACCACTCCAGAACCAGGGCCAGGCTTGGAAGAACCCAGATGCTGGCACCCCCTCACCTTCAGGGAGCATTCTTTATTCAGCTCAGGATGCAATTTCAGTAGGTATCAGTACAGAGAAGAGCGGGAGGAAGAGACCATGACTTCCTAGCCAGTCCCATCATGTCAATTCTGATGATTGACAGGGCTACAGGTGGCATAGCCAATGCCCTCTCACAGCTAGGAATGTGTCTTCTGTAGGTTCAAAATGTCCAAAACCCCCAGGACACAACACATATATGAACTGGCCTTTGTCTGTTTTCCTCTTCGGAACCAAAGTTCTGTTTTATTTCCACAGATGGGAGAGGCCTCATAAATTGGGCTTTGACAAGTCTGTGCTATGATCTGACCATGGGACACCAAGACAATGGGTAGGGACCTTTACCTCTGGATCCTGAGAGGGTGAAAGACCCAGAGAGCTGCTGAGATTCACAAGCAATTGTACAGGGCAGCTGTGGACACTGCTTTTATCAAACCCCAGTGGGGGTTGCAGTTCCCTGAAATGTTAATAAACCCTGATTTGGAAGGTGCTTGCTGATCTATACACATCAATCCTATCACACACCTCCAAGCTCAAGACCAGCCTTCCCCACAGCAAGTCTGCCCAATCACATCCAGTTGACCCAACTAATGCAAACACGGCAATAATTTATTTCAGTTCAAAGAAATGCAAATTGGGTTAATATTCCTTTCTCTGAACCATCACATATTCAATGTAAACTAATTCATTTCCACAGCAGTGAATTTTTCTAGAAACAAATGATACTCTGTTCTGCACAATTCAAACTAGCACATTTTTTAATGCAACAAACATTTATAAACCACTCATCACTCCCCCCTTCCCTCCTTCCTAAAAATACCTATTGCAGCACCATCTTCGAGCCTACAGCCTGTCATCCCAAACTGCTGTATTGTATTTATATAATGGGACTGTTTCCATCCCAGTCATCAAATAACCCTGTTTATTATTATCCCCATTTTACAGATAAAGGAACTAGGACATCGAGAGGTCAGCTGCCCCTACCAGCCCCAAGCCCCACAGCAGGGCTATCGTGGAGCAGACGTGTTTCCAGGCTATGGCAGCCTTGGGAGAGCAGAGGCCGGCAGCCTGGCTGGGCTATGCTTCTAGAGAAAGCAAGCACTTCAGGGAGGATGATGCTGTCGTGCCTCAGCACAGGCCAGTGCAGAGGTGACCATGCCCAGAAACGTGGTGAGAGGCGCTCCCAGCCACTCTCGCCTGTACCCCGGCCATGCTGGACAAATTGTATGACTACTTATAAAGGCAGGAGTTCCAAGAGAGGTGAGAGGGGAGCTTCTTGGAGGTGCCACTCAGGATCTGGAGCCTGAACCATTCAGGAGCATCAAAGGAGTTTCACCCACATCCCACACAGTGCTTGACGTCTACCCAGCCAGCACCTTCACACTAGGGCTTCTCCCATCAGGAAGCACCCCAGGCCTCCTGCTGTAGCCTGTGAGGCCTGCAACAGGCCCCTGACATGTTAATAAACCCTGATTTGGAAGGTGCTTGCTGATCGATACACATCAGTCCTATCACACACCTCCAGCAGGCTCAGCTGGTCACCACTAGAGGCAGACCACGGCTTGGCATCAACCTTTCTATAGACACAAAACTTCATAAACACACATATAATTTCTCCTGGGGATACAGCTCTTCATTTAAAGAACTAACTTCCAGGGGTGGGGTTGTTTCTAGCCTCCGCTAGTACCATGAGGGAGGAATGTGGGGATTTCATCCTGGTGACCATCAAAGTGCCAGGTCCGTATTCCCTACCCAAGAGCTGGCTGTGAACCGGCTGGATACAGGGACCCAAAGGCAAAAACTAACTACTCCATTTGCCTTGGACCCCACACTCGCACCCAAACGCACCTAAGCGCACCCCTGCGGGTGCCCAGCCTGAGGTCCTGACACTCCAGGCCTCAGTGGGGTTGGGGCAGAGGCTGTCAGACCCACAGCATCAGCACTCTCCTACAGCAGAACTCGTTATTAATAAACACGCTGCTTCAAGCATTTGCTCACGATTGTTTGATATTTCAGTTTTCAGTAATTTTCTCAGTTAATAATTTATTAAATGGATTATTTGTCATTTCAATTTATTAAAAATTGATAAAGGGCTCATTTCTTTTTTCCCAAGCTAGGACACAGGGAGAGATGCACAGGCCAGAGATCAAATTAAAGGCTTCCTACTCCCTTCCCTTCCCCTGTCCCTGTGAAGTCACCTGCAACCAGTAAGCACCCTTGGGTCCATTTCCTGGTGTCTTTGCATACAGAGCCCTGCTCCCTAGTCAAATGATGAAGCAAAAGAGGCTTGCACTCCCTCCCACCCAGCCACCTTCACCACACAGCCCTGAATCACGGCTTTTTGTCACAGCCAGACCCCCAACCATGCCAAAAGCAGCGCACATCCCTTGCACTGCCCTGCTCAGCAAAAAGAACACCCTCCCAACTCCCTCAGCCTCTGAAGACTGCACAGTCCCCATGTGAGGTGGAGCTGTATTTTAAAGAAGGAGCTTGGAATCGTGATGGGGTTTCAGGCACTGTGATGAAAGTAGGAGGGAGGTGTTTACAGCAGCAAAAGAACTTGCAGGGGCGCTTGAAATGGCTACCTGCTCTCTCCGTGGGCAACACCAGCCCCGTCAGCCAGCTCCCTTGTCTCTGGTGCTCTCAACTATTTCACTGTTTCTATATTCTGATCCTGGCTCTGCCTGTGTTTACAGAACAAGCATACGAAGACACTTGAAGAAAAAACAAAAAACGTAAGCTGTCTGTCTCCTGATCCTTCTCCTCTTCTTCCTCCCCACCCTTCTCTTCTTCTTCCTCCCCACCCTTCTCCCTGTCCCTCCACCATCCTTTGGCTCTGATCTGCTCCTTCTCTCTTGTTCTTGACTCTCTTACCATCTTCACAACCCTTCCTGCTTCTCTCCCTCTCCCTCTTTTCCTGGTACTTGCTCTATCCGCTTTCTGCCTGACTTTCTTACCTTTGGGCCCTTCCTCTCCTAAGGACTTGAGGTCCACAGGCTGGTAAATACCTGGATTCCCCTACCATGGGGGTGGCCTGTGAGGTCTCCTTAGAGCCACAGTGGAGCTTCATCCCCAGGGCCCTGGAGTCACAGCTGTTCTGTGGTTGTTTCTAGGCTGAAAGTGAAACCCCAGGACCATCCCATGTGCTCAGGTCCCAAACTCAGGTTTCAGAGTGCCCACCCAATTGCAGCGAAAAAAAAACAAAAAACAAGAACAAAAAAGACAGTGCTTTCTCAATCCAAGATGGTGCCAGGGAAGGTCACCCCCTCCAACTCCAAGCACTGCCAAGGGCAGAGGAAAGAGAATAAACTGCAGATGGACAGGTGGGAGCCTGGAGAAACAGCAGCCCCTCAGAGTCACTTTAGCCAAGAGCATCGGCCACCACTTTGCCGTTTGTCTGCCTTCACAGGCTCCTTGAGACCCCA
The DNA here is from genome assembly GCF_009761245.1 of Sapajus apella. Classification (NCBI taxonomy): domain Eukaryota; kingdom Metazoa; phylum Chordata; class Mammalia; order Primates; family Cebidae; genus Sapajus; species Sapajus apella. The sequence goes on from NW_022436997.1 coordinate 9,142,792, forward strand.
TGTATCACTGTTTTCCAGAGCACTTTTCCCCGAGATGAGTTTAATGGCCTTATAAAAGTCACATTGTGCACAAATTGGGAAGTTTCTGAAGCACCGCGCCGGCTCTCATGCATATACGCTTGCGAAGTTCCCGCAGCCGGGCTGGAAAGGCAATTCAAGGCACAAAAACATCCTTGGGTAAATTACTTCCTATTAGTATGTCACATATTTCTTAGATACGACTGTAGTTCCAGGAGGTGACAGCAGCAGTTGACAATAAAACTTTGCACTCTTTTTTATTTATATTTTCTCTGCCTTCCTATTTGTTTTATTTTTTCTTTCCCCTCCAAGTTACATAACATTACATGGAGTGCATCATCTCCTTGCTCCTAAGGAAACAATGCCCCCTGTGGCTTTGCTTGACACCCTCTCTGTGCAGTTGCCCAAGAAGACATCTAACTTCAAGCACCACAGAGGAACCTCAAAATGGGTGTCACAACATTGTTTAGACACAAGGTCTGGGAGTGGCACTCCCTCAGCCCCCAGTAGTATTCTTCCCCAGTTTCTCCACTGACCACAGCTTTCTGCCTAGTGAGGAATAATACAGATTTCTCCACTGAAGACCAGGCATGGTGGCTCATGCCTGTAATCCCAGCACTTTGGGAGGCTGAGGTGTGTGGATCACTTGAGGTCAGGAGTTTAAGACCAGCCTGGCCAACATGGTGAAACCCCACTCTACTAAAAATAAATACATACATACATACATACATACATACAAAAAATTCAGCCAAGCATGGTGGTATGCACCTGTAATCCCACCTACTCAGGAGGCTGAGGCAGGAGAATCGCTTGAACCCAAGAGGCGGACGTTGCAGTCAGCAGAGACAGTGCCACTGCATGTCAGCCTGGGTGACAGAGTGAGATTCCATCTCAAAAAAAAGTATTCTCCACTGAACAATCACCATATGCCTAGACCAGAGCTAGATGATCTGGAAGAAGCAGGAGAAGATGGTAATTCATAGTTTAGTTCCTAAGTCCCACACAGTGAGACAGCCTATTCAAAAGAAAAGAAAATTTATGGCAAGTGACAAAATGAACAGACTAACCTGAACATGCTAACGGAGCTGGGCTGGTAGGGATCAAGGTCAGGCTTAAGGAGGTTGCAACCCACAGCTAGGCTTCCATGGACAGGCAGAGGACAGAGCCATTGGGAGCAGGGGATCTCCATTCCATCTTTGGAAAAATGAGGTTTCCCTTAGGCTGTTCTTTGCAAACACAATGGCACCTTGGCATTTAACGGTACATCTGGATGAGAAGGGAATTGTATTAGTTCATTTTCACACTACTGATAAAGACATACCTGAAACTGGGAAAGTTACCAAAGAGAGAGCTTTAATTGGACTCACAGTTCCACGTGGCCGTGGAGGCCTCACAATCACTTGCGAGGAGCAAGTCACATCTTATGTTGGATGGCGGCAGGCAAAGAGAGCTTGTGCAGGGGAATTTCCCCTTATAATAGCATCAGAGCTCATGAGACTTACTCACTATCACGAGAACAGCATGGGAAGACTTGCCCCCATGATTCAGCTACCTCCCACCAGGTTCCTCCAGAAACACATGGGAATTCAATATGAGATTTGGGTGGGGCTACAGCCAAACCATATCAGGAATGCTCTAGTGAGTCTCCAGCAGGGAATTGAAACCCTTCATCAACAATCTTCTCTTTGTTGTCCCAAGACCTTAAAAAATCCTTCAAGCACAGGGAGGACGCAGTTTGCCAGCTTTTGGCCTGGGGGTGGATGAGGTTCACCCCAGCTTCGGCTTTCTGGTTAATCCCCTTCTGGCTCCAACACTCCCTCAGGAGCCTGATTCTTGAGGTCTGCTGCCAAGCTCAGAGCCATAGAGAAATAAATGACAGCCCCTTTACTTGCGCCCTCCCAAAAGCACCCAGCTCATTTTTATTCTCAGAATATCAGGTCTAGAAAGTCACCCAGCTTAAGTTTGTAGCTGAAGAAAGGGTTCGGTTATTCTGCCAGGGTTGTTTTAATCCTGTCTCTGTAGAAAGATGAGAATCCAGACCCTTAAAAAAATATGGGGACCACAAAATTTGAGCAGGGCTCACCCCAGGATGTTGTTTAGTGTAAATCCCATAACATGGTGAATTTAATTATTTTTAACTTTTCAGCTAAAAGTTTGATATTGCCTTCACAGTCATTGAAACAATGGGAAAACACTTATCACTAAAAAATAAAAGATCCATCCCTTAATTGCAAATTGTCCTGTGCCTTTTTTTTTTTTTTTGGTCAGTGCAGATACATGCTGAATATTTTAGGACTCTTTGGACCTCAATTCTCTACCACTTATAATTCAAAATTGCATCTCCCCCTGCCTTTTCCCAGGACTCTTAATTTCTCTTCTCTCTCCACCATTATTTATTTAAGCCTCCTAACTGTATTATTTATTTTAACACCATATCTGTATTATTTATTTTACTGTAGCTCCATAACGATATTATTTAAGTCTATAAAATAAAGCTTTTTCCCTTGAACTCTCTGTGCAAAATAAAATTGTATCGTACTGAAACATTCTTTGAAATGCCCTTCTCTTCTACCACTGGATAATAATAATAATACTTTGCATATATATAGTACCTTTCATCCTGGGATTATTTAAGTCTGCAAAAGCAGTCTGTCTGAATTCTCTATGCAAAAATCATGTTATATGATAATATTATTTGAAATGCCCTTTATTTTTCACCATTGCTGGTACAGAAATGTTCTGTCTTTATGCATAACTTTTCACCTAGGAATTCCCAAGTGGTGTTCTCTCATTAATGCTCATCTACTTAGAAGTGGCTGGGTTAATATTGCTCCCACTTCCTGAATGGTGAAAAGGAAGCAGCAAGAAGGCCTCCATAGATAGGAAATGTGTGTGACTCAGAGGATATCAGGAGGAAGGGTGTCCACATCCCACAAGGTTCCTCTCTGCCATGGAAACAGCTTCTCACAGCCTATCTCCTCCTGCCCATTATCGACATTTATCAAAGAAACATAGACTGAGCTCTGGAGCCAGATTTCCTGGGTTTAGATGCACTTACTCCCAAGTGGCATATCCTGGGCAAGTCCCTTGGCCTCTTGAACCGTCAGCTGGCTCACCTCTACTCCGCATCCTCCCACACTCACACCCTGTGCTTGCTCGGGCCTCTCTCACATCCCAAATTGTCCTTTCTACCCCAGCCACCTATCCATCCATTAATGTCCAACTCCAGGTCCATCTCCAGGAAGAGTGTCCTAGTCCATTCACGCTGCTATAACAAAGTACTGTAGACTGTGTAGCTTATAAACAACAAAAATTTATTTCTCACAGTTCTGGAAGCTCAGAAGTCCAAGATCAAGGCGCCAGTAGATTTGGTGTTTGGTGAGGATCCATTTCCTGGTTCATAGATGGTATGTTCCTGTATCCTCACATAGTGAAAGAGGCAAACAAACTCCCGCAAGCCTATTTTATGAGGCCACTAATCCCATTCATGAGGGCTCCACTCTCAAGACCTAATGACCTCACAAAGGGTCCTACCTCTTAATGCCTTTACTTTAAGAGTTAGGATTTCAATAAATAAATTTTCAGGCCACACAAGCATGCAGTTCATAGCAAACAAGCAAACGGAAGCCCACTATATTCTCCAAGAACAGCATCCAGTACCTGTCATTTTCTTTTTGAATCGCCCTTGGATCTTAAGGTCTGGTAAAATTTCCTGGAGCTACATTTTGTGTTATTTTGCACAATTTTAACTGTCTCTTATGATTAAACTTACATTTACTAGTGGACTCATTCAACAAATATTGAGTATTCACTGTGCAGTGGGCACTCTTTTTGGCTCTAGGAATACAGTTGTGAACAACGCAGTCCAAAACCCCAGCAATCTCGGAGTTTAAAATCTTGTGGAAAAATATATTCACTACCAGATCTGGAAAGCTAAGCCACAGCAAAACCCACACCTTCTCTCATGGCTTTCTAAGGGCTGAACAGAGTATGGTGTACACTGCTGGGGAGCAGAAGGTACTTTTTATCAGATTTTTAAAGTTTTAATAAGAAAACACAAGACTTCGAAATAATTGTAGCAATTTTCCCTAGTTTCAAAAAAATTTTTAGAAAGCTGCCTTCAGCCCCAAACTGGTTACTAAGTTCCTGACTATCCTTATAACGTTTTACATAGTCAATGTAACTCTTCCCAGAGTTACCCATCACTGTGATGAGGATCGAGTCCACAACCTCCAACCCTTAAGTTACTCATCTGCTGAGTGGGCTGGTGACTTCTGGTCTTATTGAGAGGAAGAAATCAGGCAGTTATCCAAAAAGCCAGGACCACACCCAGCCAGTAAGAGCAGCTAAATAAACCACAGTACCACACGCTTTCCCTTCCTAAGGCTCTGGTACCAACTCCATGTGATGTCTGAGGAGCTGAAATGTTTGGGCTGATGAAAAGGGCTGTCCGATCTCCCCAGAAAGTTCCCTCCTTCAGAAGACATGGCAGCACAGATTTGGTCTCCTGCCTCTTGCAAATTATATATCTGATAAGAAGCTCACAACTAGAGTATATAAAGAATTGCTATAGTTAAAAAACACAACAAACAAACACTTGATTAGAAATGGACAAAGGACTTGAATAGACATTTTTTTCAAAGATGATATATAGTCAACAAGCACATGAAAAGATGCTCACATTGCTAAACATTAAGGAAATGCAAATCAAAACCACAAATGAGATATTACCTCATACCTATTAGGATAATCACTTTCAAAAACAACAGAAAATAACGAGCATTAGCAAGGATGTGGAGAAATTGGAGCCCTTACGCACTGTTGCTGGGAATGCAAAATGATGCAGCTGCTATGGAAAAGAGTTTTGTAGTTCCTCAAAAAAATTAAAAATAGAATATTATCCATATGATCCAGCAATTTCGCTTAGGGTTACATACCCATAAGATTTAAAACAGGGTCTCAAAGAAATATTCGCACACTCGTGTTCATAGCAGCATTATTCATTATGAGCTCATGTTCACAGCAGGAGTATTCATGTTCACAGCAGCATTATAATAGCAAAAGGGTGGAAGAACACAAGTATCTACTGATGGATAAATGAATAAACAAATGAATTTAAAATGAAATATTATTCAGCCTTAAAATTTGGAAATGTTTAAGAAAGGAAGTCTGACACTTGCTATAACATGGCTGAGCCTTAAAGACATTATGCCAAGTGAAATAAGCCAGCCATAAAAAGGCAGATATTATATGAGTCCACTTATATGAAGGACCTAGAGTAGTCATAGAGAGACAAAAGGTAGAATTGGGTTGCTAGAGCTTAAAGGTGGTGAGTATAGACAGTTGTTGTCTAATGGGTATAGAATTTCATTACTGCAAGATTAAAAGAGTTCTGAAGATGGGCTGCACAGCAATGGACATGTACTTAACACTACCGAGCTGTATACTTAAAAATGGTTAAGATGGTAAAGTTTATGTTATATGTATTTTACCACAATTTAAAAAGAATTTAATGCAATTGAGAATAAAAACATTCTAAAAGAATTATCCTGCTGTTCAGCTTTTCTCCCAAATTTCAATTTTGGGTTATTTTCTTCTCTAGTACAATGTTAGGCATGTCAGCAACAGGCTTTCCCCTCCAGGCCTCTCAAAGACAATTGAGAGATAGACATGGGAATCCAATAAAAGAACAAAATATCAGCTCTAAGGCAGCTAAGAACTGATTGGAGAGCAGAGCTTCAGCCCTGTGGCCAAGTGGACTAGCCAGTTATTTATCCCTAAATTCAAGGCGCTGTAGCTTCCCTTCCTCTGCTCTATATACCATGGTGGAGGGTGAACAAGGGTCAGAATCCTGCAGACAGATTCTGATCAGAGGGAGAGCAAGAGGCTAAGCTAAGCATCTTCCTTCCCCACCCCCAGAGCCTCATCTCCATCCCCTAACCTGGAGGAGAGAGACTGAGGAGAAACCAGGGATACAGAGATCCCTCCACTTGGAGAGTGAGGAGCATGTGTTCTCCCCAATGAACTACTAGGCAAATTAGGGATTGGTCTAACCTGAAGTTTTGAAAGTTTTATACTGAATTACCCAAAGAGTAAGAGAAAGTAAAGGGACTTCCTCATCACTTCCCCAGTATTCCCATCTCTCTCCATAGGATCTGGGAATGAGCCAAAAACCTTGGAACATGGCAAGCAGCACATTTCCTAGAAGTATTATTTGAAAAAAATGTCCCCCCAAAGTATTAGTCCTCATTATGACATCGCTGTTGATGGGGTATGGGGTTTGCTGGTAGTGAGGTTTTCTTAATCCTAATGGGACATTTGTTAAGAAAGGACTTTATCTTTGAAGTTGAAGGATTCCAATAAGCTGAAGGACTTGTGCATGATGGAAATCTCAGTGCTTTGCTCTGGGTGGGTGGGGGCAAGTGTGTGAAGGAATCTTTTGCCTGTATGGTGGCTTTCATTGGCAGTGAACTCACTGGAGCTGGGTCTTGTTACCGGCCCCCAATTCCCCTCTCTTTTGCACTTGGAGCTGGAGAGTGAGGATGACGGTCTGGCTATATTTGTATCAACACATCCAGGCCTTTGGAGGAAACAGATGGAAAACACCAACTCCTCTTTGAAAGCTGAAGTTACTGAAACACACTAGATGGACTAGAGCAGACCACACCTAGGCCAAATGGCAGAAAAGGAGAACAAAGTCCTCCAAAAAAAAAAAAAGGCAGGAGCGGGAGGGCTCCATCAGAAGAGAGCCTGGGTTCCAGAGTGGTTCTGGAGGGTCTCTTCCTGATGACAGGCCCTACTGCCAACTCATTCTCCCTGATGCAGACCTGCAGGATGAAACCTCCACAGTGAGACGGACAGGCTGTGTTGGCCAGAGTCGGGGTTCTGTGAGGTGCTGGTGTCTGCCTGATGAAGAGTCACCCTCTCTCACACATCATCTGGGCAGCCCACAGCTTGGGCAAGCTCAAGAGGCACACCACAGTAGACTTAAAGAAACACCAAGGAAAACTGACTTCCCTGACGAGAGCTCCAGGAAAGGGCTGCACACTTTAAAAATAAGCAAACTGAACATTGCTATCAAAGTCAGTAGGGCTTTTCTTACAACCCTTCAGACACTTCAGGTAGATATACCACCTTCTCCCTAGGCTTGGCATCCCCTGTGCCTCAGGGCCTCCCCTGGTAACAGACGGGCCTTGGTTGCAGCAGGGAAGTGGAGATCTAACACATGGGTCTTGACATCAGCACACCAGCGGACTTCTCCCTGTGGTACAGCCTCCATCCCACCCCAGGCCACAGAAGCAATTTGTGGACTTTTTACCATGAGAAATCTTTTCAGCACAGATCAACACAATTCAACTTATTCCCAACTTCCACTCCAGAAATCTAGTCAAATTATTCTCACAGAAAATAAAGTATTCCCCCTCTGGAGCTGTAGGAGTGGAAGAGGGAAACACAAGACACGTGCCAAAGAGCAAAGATACTCAGCTCCTTGGTGCAATCTTAGGGCTTTAGGACCAGGAAGGCTCATATACGCAGAGCCTGTTTCTGAAACTGAAACAGCAGACACAGGGCTGGCTGCCAGCATGGGTCACAGGCCGAGGAGTGGCTTTCTGAAGAGCTGAGTTCAAAATCGATTAAGCAGCAGGGCTATTTATTGATCACTTTAGATTCCATAGGAAAGGAAAAAAAAAATCCACCACGAAAATGAAATCCTGTCAGTAACACCAATAAGCTTGCCCACTGACTAACGAGAACAAGGTAAATTTGAGCTCAATTTACTCAGATGGATAATAAAACTTTCAATTATGGTTGCATTATTTGTTGCTATATGGTTGAAAGATTAGGTGACAATATGCAAAAAATAGTTTCTTCATATTATAATATTTAGTAATGTCATTTTATTTTTTATATGTTTCATTAAATTGTTTTGTGGCTTTATTATCTACCCAGATGCACAGCCCAGAAATACAATTATTCAGATTTAGAAGCAATAAAATTTGGCATGTATTTTCTCGTATTCAGAATTCCTGCATGTTAAAAAGAAATTATAGCAATCTTCCCACATTGCACTGCTCTGAGGCCCTCACAGACCCATTCATTAACCGAAGACATTACAGAAAGCACACCATTTAGGTTAAAGGGCCCTTCGGATAACATATATGCATGCACGAAGCAAATATTTCACTGTAGCCCCGCCTTTTGATTATGACAATAATAGCGGCAAACTGATACGCGTTTGCGATAATGTGCTGCTCAATGATGGATCCACTGAGTGGTGAAAACTGACTGCAAAGCAGCACACAGAGAAAGCATTATGGCAACAAAACCTATCTTTGTAACTATCAGGAAGTGGGAATTTTACTACTTGGAGAAAAATGAAAGCTTCCTGGGAAATTGTATTTCAGAAGAGTTCTCTAGGATGTGAATCCTGAACACGTTTCATGGCCCATGGAGTGGTGGGCGTGGACTAGTATGAGTTGAAGGATGGCAGCCCCTCTGCCCAGAAATATTATTCTACTGACAAGTCACAGCTCGAGGCCTCAGAACCAAGCAGTCAAAGTGCAAATAAATACTGTGGGGATATTTATCCACCTCTGGGACCCTAACATTTAATAGATAACTACTTGAAATCTTGGAAACCAAAATGAAGATTCATTAAGGAATTTAACACAAGACTGTCAAGACTCAGTTTTGTTTTGGGAACAGTTGATGGTGTTAAATGGAAAGGGTGCCAAAACAGGGGTAAGAAGGTGTCAGATGTGATCTTAGACCACTCAATAGAGGAAAGGATAACTTAAAAATTGGAAAAATATATTTGCAGCACATACCACCAAAAAAGATGACTATTGAAAATCTACAAAGAACTACTGTAAGTCCATTAAAAAGGAGCAAACAAAATGATAGAAAAGAAGGAATAGAAGACATGAACAACCATTTCACAGAAGAGAAAACACATGGCCAATAAGCATTTGAGAAAATAACATAGCAATGCACAATGGTGCCTTTGATAACAATTCGATTGGCAAAATTAAGAAAGAATACATCATAAAGTATCAGAGATGATATGGAGACAGAGGATCTGCAGGGGGAGAGAAAATTGGTGAAACCTCATTGGAAAAGAATTTGGCATTATCTTATAAATAGTCCTAAACCCTACAATCCCTAGATTCTAGTTCTGGGTATATACTCAAGAAAAACTCCTACATGTGTGCACCAGGAAGGATGTACAAAAGTATTCATAGCAGCACTATTCTTGGGAGCAAAAATCTGGAAATATCCCAAATGAATAAGTAAATTCTGGTGTACTCCACAATGAAACGATTGTGAAGTACTCAACACTAACGAACTGCAGTTACACACAACAATATGGCTGACTTTTGGCAACACAATATTGTTGAAAATAGTTGGCTCCAGGAGACTATAGGCAACATGATTTCTTTTTCTAAAAAATTAAAAATAACCAACCAAGCAATATAATCTTAGGAATGAACATATATAGTAAAACTGTTATAAAGCAGATGATGAGTGTAAGATTCAGGAAAGTGACTAGCTCTCATCAGGGAAGCCAGAGATGGGCTAGAAAAGCTGATGGAAGGGTAGGAAAATTGTGCCAGTGTCTAGTTTCCTGTGGCAGATGTGAGCTCTTGAGTCCTTATGACATCGTAAGTACACACACAAGGTAAAAGGGGGAGATACACAGACAGTGAGGGGAGAGTGGCAGGGACCAAAGACTAACCCAGTTCTAAGCACTGAAAATCCTAGGTGATTATTTGGTGTTCAGGCACCGTTCTTACGTATGTATGTGAGTATGTATGCATGTATGTATACTTCATCCACATACTCACTGAGAAAAATGTTAGTTGTTTTTAAATAAGAAATTAAAAGTAATCTATTATTTCTAAAATGATGATCAAGAAGCAATAAAACAGGGTATAGTGACTCACACCTGTAATCCCACCACTTTGAGAGGTGGAGGTAGAAGGATCACTTGGGCCCAGGAGTTCAAGACCAGCCTGGGCAGCATAGCAAGACTCCATCTCTACAGAAAAAAATAAAATAACATAAATTTTTAAAAAGAAGCAATAAAACAGATATTCTGTGCTGAAAATGCTAATCACGCACAAGATGAGGGATGGAGACTAGAGGAATAGGACAAGAACAGAGAAAGCCATAAAGACCCAACTCAGGGAATTTACTTGCGGGGTCAAGGCTCCTCTTGGAAGAAAAGCCACAGAGAGTAAAGGGAAGCTTGAGCAAGACAGGGGACATTGTCCAGTGTGGTAGTCCTCAATTCCTACTGGGCCTCAGAAAGCACCTGGTGAGCTTTGAAAAAATACAGACAACTGGACTCTACCATCTGAAATTCTAAATTCATTTACCTGATTCAAACCTGAGCATCAATAAGTTTCAAACACCTCCAGGTGTTACCAAAGCTGAGAACCACTATCTTCTGGGGAACACATTAGATTTGAAGTCATATTTAGGTCTTCTGGACCCATGTCTTCCATTAGCTAGAGAAAACTTCTTCCAACAATTTTATCTCCCTGAACCTCTATTTCCTCATCTCTAAAGTGGGTGATGTCAGGAGCAAGGAGGGGGCACTAAAGGCCCTCACAGACTGATTTCAGGACCTCCTGTCTTATTTATGTTGCAGGCAGGAAGGAAGGGAATCTCAGCAAAAGAGACTACATTGTCTTCAACCCAGGGAGACGAGAACAGGCTGCCAGTCCCCAGGTTGATCAGATAGTGCCTCTAGGCATGATTAAAGAGGTAGTGTAGTCCAGTGGTTAAATGCAGGGTGCTAGGGAATTTCCAAGCATGATGACTCAACAATTTCTTGCTCTAACAACCCAAGAATTGTTAGCAGTGTTAGTAGTGGAGTCTAACAACCCAAGAGTTGTTAGCAGCTCTAACAACTGATTACAAGCAGTTAAAATTTTAAAGGAGAAAAAAAAAACATATCCGAGCTCAAAAATAAGGCATCAATTGCTGTGGACCAGAAAGAGAACAGAATATCAAGGGATTAAGTGGACTCATGGGTCTCCTGTGCTTCAGAGGTGGAAGCATGAATTATAGTCCTGGATTTTGGCTTCCACAGGTCAACAGAGACCCTGGGAGCCCCAAGTTAGCAGAAAACCAGGCAGGTTCACTGAGTGAAGCCAGGGCTGGGGTGCAGCTCCCATTTGGGAAAGGGAGGCCTGGGAAAACAGTAGCCTGCTGCAAGAGGAAACAGACCTGTGAAGACATTGGATAGTGTCATTGGAGAGACGGGGAAAAAGGCATAGACTAGAGGCTAGGAAGTGAAACCAGGCAGTCACAGGTTCTCTGACCAGACATGAGATACCCATACCCCAATATCACCCCAGAACAAGAGACTCAAAACACACATCCGGCTAGGGGCAACCATAAAATTTACATGAAATGTAGAGTTTTCTAGAAAACTATGAATTATCAAAGTTGACTCAGAAAAACAGAAAGCCTGCACAACTGGTAATTGCTGAAGAAATGGACTCAGTTATCAAAATCTCCTTCCCAAAAAGCACCAGATGCTGGCAGTTTTAAAGGTAACTTAGCAAATCTGTAAGAAATAGATAATTCCTATTTTACAAAATATTTGAGAGAAAAGAAAATAATGGAAAGTTACCCATCTCATTTTGTTGATACCAAAATATGACAAGGACAGTACAAGTAATAAAATTATAAACCATTCTTGTGAATACAGATATAAAAATTCTAAATAAAATACAAGCAAATAAACTTCAGGAATATATTTTTTGAAGTGTGACCAGGTACTCTAATCCAAGCAATATAAATAAAGATGCTCTAATATAAAAATAAAAGAGAAATATCACATGACTTTTTCAATAAATATACAAAAAGCATCTGTACTAGATGTTCTAGCCAAGTAATATTACCAAGATTCAAAGAATTGGAAATAAAGGCTCAAAATGGCCTTATTTGCAGTAATATATGTGTATATATAGAAAATCTCAAAGCATCTATCAACTATTAGAATAAATTTAAAAGTTAAGCAATCTTTACGTACAAAAGATAATTTTTAAAAACTAATAATGCACCTATATGCCATTTTGAAGAAATAATATTAAAAAAGGATCCTATTTACAATAGCAAGAAAAACTAAGGTTTCTAAGAATACAACTTTAAAAATCTAGGTAAAACCTTTATAGAGAAAATTTTCAAAATGTTACTGAGAATCATAAAATAAATAAAAAGATATACCATTGTTGTGGTTGGGAAGACTTGCCTGCATAAAAGTGTAATTCCACTCTCAAATTAATATATAAATGCATTGCAATTACAATCCAAATTTTGACAAGATTTTTTAAGAAGCTACACAAGATGATTCTAAAAATGCATGTGAAAAGAGAGTAAGAGGCCAAAATTACCTAAGGACAAAATTGAAGAACAATGTGAAGAGATGTGACCTGCCTGTATCAAGTTTTATACTAAAGGAACAGCATGGTCGTGTCACAACAATCAACAACAGAACAATGGTACAGAACACAGAGCTCAGAAAGAGCAGATTTTATATGGCACAAGAATAGATTCTAAACAAGGGTGGAGACTGGACTAATGAGCGAAGCATGCTGAAGTAAGTCACTTTCCATTTGGGAAAAATGAAAATAGATCTCTACCTCTTTCCATACACAAACATTAAAATCCAGACATACGTGAAAGCTAAATGGGAGGAAGCTTGCTAGAAATTGAAATGAAAAGAGGATATCTTGATGACACCAAAGGAAAATATTTCAAAAAGAAGACCCACAAATTAGTATAGCCATTAGGAAAAACAGTATGCAGGTTCCTCAAAAAATTATAAATTGAACTACTATATGATCTAGCAAGCCCTCTACTGGGTATATATGCAAAGGAAATGGAGTTAGTATGACAAAAAGGTATCTGGACTCCCAGGTTCACAGCAGAATTATTCACAATAGCCAAGATATGAATCAACTTAGTGCCCATCAGTGAATGCATGGATAAAGAAAATGTGGTATATACTGATGCTTCTCATCTTCTGACGGGATTAGGTCCTGATGAACCGATCATAAATCAAAAATGCATTTAATGCTGGCTACACGGCATATGATCCCTAACTACAATCATTCAACTTATGATTCTTTGACTCTATAATAGTGTGAAAGCAATATGCATTCAGTAGAAACTAACTCCATCACAAGTTGTAAGGAGATCCTTGACATAGAAAAGGGTTGCCTCCCAATAAACCTATCAAAAAAGTCCAAAATTCTAAGTCAAACTATTGTAAGTCGGAGACTCTGTATATATGATGGAATACCATTCAGCCTTTAGACAGAAGAAAATCCTGTCATTTTTGACAACATAGATGACTCTGGAAGACATTACACCAAATGAAATAAGCCAGCTACAGAAAGACAATTACTGTATGATCTCACTCATATGTGCAATCTAAAATAGTTGAACTCAAAAAGTAGATAGCATGGTGGTTACCGGGGTGAAGCATGGCAGGGAGGGGATTGAGGAAATGCTGATCAAAGGAAACAAAATTTTAATTAAACAAGAGAAATAAATTCAACAGATTGATTGTACAATATGGTGATTATAGTTAATAACAATGTACTGTATACTTGAAAATTGCTTTAAGTAGATTTTAAGTGTTCTCACCACACACAAAAAAAGATAACTATGAGAGGTAATGCATATGTTGATTAGCTTGATTGCACATTCCACATGTATATATATTTCAAAACATTATGTTGTATACCATTAATGAATATAATTTTTTAAAATTTTAAAACAACTTACATGTAATACTTGTCAAATAAATGAATGATTGAAATGACTAAATGCAATAATAAATTAAAAACTAAAAACACACAACTAAAAAACACACAATTAGCTCACTACAAAAAATTTCCTAAAAAGCTCCACAACATTTGTTTGTGAATTATTAAATTTAAATAAATGAAAATTTCTGCTTGTTAAATAACACCATGAGTAAACTGAAGATAGTGTAATCCACAGAATTTATATTCAGACTCTACACAAAAAAATTCTACACATACATTTTTAGAAGACAGATATCCCAACTTAAAAAAAAAAAAAAAGTGAGACCATGGAATATAAAGCAGGTGTAGCAGAATATTAAGATCTAGTAAAACTGGAAGATAGGCTCATGGATGCTAATTGTTGCTCTCTGAAGTTTTCTGTGTGGTTGAAATATTTCATAATAAACTTAAATAAAAATTAAAACTCTGCTTTCACATTACCCAGGCCTGTTGTGCTCATGTTTTAGTTCTGATACTTACCGGAAGCCAGGGGCAACACACTTGAACTTTGCAATTAAGAATCTCAGTTTCCTTATCTGGAAAATTGGAGGTGTAATAATACACATCTGTGGGTGGCAATTGACAATAGCTAGTACTTAATAAAAGCTTGTTTCTTTTGTATTAATATTAATCCCATTCACTCCTATCTTTTTTCTCTCTCACACATAATGTCCTTCAGTCTACACCAAAAAAAGCTAAGTCATATTAAGCCTTTGACCTAATTGATGTAGCACATTCTTTTGAGCAGTGTGTGAGATGCATTTATTTCTAAGAAGGCTGGGCAGGTCCAGGTCTGGATAAATGCTAAAGTATGAAATGTAATAAGTACTTGGTACCTACATATCCATTAGAATCCCCTAACAGCTCTAAAGAAACTACCCCCTGCCTTAAACTTTGTTTTTTCTTATTTAGATGTTAACCAATAACAAAGGTATTCACCAGCATTCCCATGTTTTAAGAGAAGAGTCAGAAATAAAATATCTTTCAGATCCAAAGTACATATTAACAGCAGATTAATTCTCTTCTAAACCCCCATGAATCACAACAAGTAGGAATTTCTTATAAAGTTGGACAGGGGCTGGAGCTGCAAAAGTCATGTATCCTCACTTCTAAGCCAATATTCTTGCATCTACACATACACAGACAGAGAGAAATTTCTTCACCCACCCTCTGCGTCTGTATATTAATGAGTAGAGCAATCTAAAATAATCATTACATCCTAATATCCTGTTGTGGTCTGTAGGGTAAAGGTCTTGGCCCTGGAAGTACTTGTGGTTTCCCTTGAGAGGAACAATCACCCCTAGAGTCAATTATCCAAAGAGGTGGCAAGTTCCCGAAAGGCAGGCCTCAGGCAGGGAAGAAAATCTTATTTCTCTCAGAGTCTCATATTATAGGAGCTATTCTTCAAGGAGTCAAGATGCCTGAGGTGAGCTCCTAGGCGAAAGATGCTAAAGAGATGCCCACCCCATGGAGATAGGCTGGGAGCTGGGATAAGATGAATCCTATCACTTTCAGAGACCAAGCCATAGCTTCTACAGCAGATTATGCAGTATAACATCCTCCCTGGTTTTGCTGCTCTTGGCTTTTCTCCCAGTCCTCAGTATTGTTGGAGCATGCCAGCACTCTCATCTGGGGCCCTTACTTATCTTGCTAATGTATATTTCTGTGTGAGAATTAATGATAGGTCCTCCAATAAAAATTAATTTTTATGTCTTTAAACTTATAAGTGAGTTTAAAGGTGAGTCCAGGATTATAAAGAATGTCTGAACATGTATTTACATGTCTTTTTACAATTTATGCCCACCACACAGTAATGAAGAGATTTTTCCTTCTATTACCACCTTGAGCAGTTCATTAGCTCTGTTTGTGTGATGAACCACTCTAAAATTTAACGATTTGGAACAAGAATCAATTTTTATTAATTCATGATTATATAGGTTAGCAATCAGGGCTGAGCTCAGCAGAGAGGTTCTTCTGCTTGGCTCCCTGGGGATTAGAACTCACAGGTAAGATGGAGGCTGCTAGGTCTAGAATCACCTCATTCACATGTCTGACAGTTAGTCATGGCAGTTAGCTAGAGCAACAGGTGTGACTGGGTCATATGTTCAGCAGGCTAGCCCAGGATCATCAACATTGTAGTGGTTGAGGGTTCCCAAGAACAGCAGAAGAACATGACTTCAACATGCAGTTCTTTTTCAGGTGTTTCATTTTACCTCAAGTCATCACCTCCCACTTGGTAATATGCCACTAACTAAAGAAAAGCCCAGAGTCAATTTAGGAGGGCACTAGCACATGAGTATAAATACAAGCAAGGGGATTATTGCAGCCATTTTTTTCACATAATCTATGCCAGCCTGAATATCCTGGATGTTTTTTTTTTTTTTTTTTTTTTTTTTGGAGACGGAGTTTCGCTCTTGTTACCCAGGCTGGAGTGCAATGGCGTGATTTCGGCTCACCGCAACCTCCGCCTCCTGGGTTCAGGCAATTCTCCTGCCTCAGCCTCCTGAGTAGCTGGGATTACAGGCACCCGCCACCATGCCCAGCTAATTTTTTTTTGTATTTTTAGTAGAGACGGGGTTTCACCATGTTGACCAGGATGGTCTCGATCTCTTGACCTTGTGATCCACCCGCCTCGGCCTCCCAAAGTGCTGGGATTACAGGCGTGAGCCACCGCGCCCGGCTATCCTGGATGTTTTTTTATGATGCAGGGAAGAATTTTTCTAAGACATACAATATATATCCACAAACATTCACACACTCATCCATATATGCACATACTCACTGCATATTCTCACACAAAAGCACATGTACATACACAGTCACACTTGTACTCACACACACACACACATGCATACCCACAAGGACAGAGTTACATAAAACCAGTTGCATGTATAGGCACAAAAGTCAATGTACAAGGCAAGGTTTTTGCTATACACACTGTTTCATTTTAACTCCCAGCTTTTCCTTGACAAATCCTGCCATGGCAAATTCTAAAGAAGGGATCTGCTGCTACAACCTATCCTTTGATATGAAGGGTTAAGCAATTAAGGATGACCCAGCCTGCCAGCTGCAGGCCCGTCTCTGTGGTCTGATTTCTCAAGATGATACAGCTCACTTCCCAGCGGTGATTGCAAGATTTAAATCTAAGTCAGGAGAGAGAAAAATGCACTTCTTAGTACAATGTTAGTTAAAGCACAGATAGAGACAGCATAACCAATGAACAGACGGAGTTTTACAGAATTGTTTCACCATTTGACTAGATGGAAAATAAAGAAATGCATTTCCATAGGGCCTCCGAGCTCTAGGGCATTAGGAGGCCCCCAGTCCAGTTCCCTGAGTATCTAAAATGAATGTGTTATATTCTAAAAAAGATCTGACTTTTAAAATAAAGACCTCTTTATTTTCTACTGAAGCATATGACTTTGTTCTATGCATTATCAACATATGTATTATCAAAAATTTATAATTAATGAGTATTTACATTCATAAATTTTTAAGTGATGATATATTAAAATGTATTAAAAATAGATTGCATATATTTCTACTTCTCCCAAGTTTCTTATGCCTTTAGGAAACTACAGGGGCAAAATTTCTGTAGAATCTATATCAGAACAGCAAAGTTATCTGCATGACTCTGACCACCACCAACTCCACCCCCCAAAACACCATTTAAAGCTGATTGCCCCCACCCCTGCTTAAAGCTTCTCTGATCCCAGCCAAGTACAGCCCTACCCACGTTCATTGGCTTCAGATCACATCCATACTTGAAAATATAGAGGAGATGCTGTGGAGCTCAAAACAGGTGAGAAATTACTGTTTTGGTTTCAGAAAACTGGTTGTGATTGGCAAGGACAATAGTCTGAGGCGCATCAATGTAAGAGTATTCACAGAGACCCACCAATGCAGCTGACTACTCCAGGGATGCAAACTCAAGGGCTTTGAGACTCAGACAGGTGACCCGAGCTGCAAAAGCATCTGGACAGCTGTGTCTCGAGAGAGTGCAGGGCGCCCTCTCTGCTCAGCCCCAGGAATCAGGGCCTAACTTGTACAGACCTTCTGAAGGTTCTCACTTTTAAATGTTGGCAACTAATTCAAATTACATCAGTCTGCAGGCCAGGGCAAGCAATTAATTAATCAATCAATCCATCAAACCAGGGAAAAAAAGGCTAGTTTCCAAAGTGCATACTCTGATCATAAGAATTCCAGCGAAACAGGAAAGAGTAAGAATGAGCCTCAGGTCTCAATATCCTAAGACATTTTTGTTCTGATTCCAAAGGGACTCGATTCCAAAAGTGTACCCATTAGTAAGGTCCCTTCCTTCCCCTTCAGCTCTAGGCTGAAGTCTGCAGACAGCCTTGTGTTCTACAGCTGGGGAAAGAGGCCAGACCGGAGCACAATGAGTGTTTAAGAACAAACACCTACTTCCCAAATTAAACCTTGTCCTGGGTTAAATTTCCAAATCTTCCAGGGCACCTCCCTCTAAGTTCTGCCTTAAACTGCTTTTGAAAGTGATGGTCTAGGGAGCTACAAAACTCCTGACTGATGAACCTCAACCATTTCCAGGTTTCTTTCTCAGCCATAAGTGCCCGTGGTGCGATTCCCCAACACACACACACACACACACACACACACACACACACACACAGACACACGCACACTCTCTCTCTCTCTCTCTCTTTCTCTCTCTCTCTCTCTCACTCTGTCTCTCAAGGCAGGGGTCCTGATTAATTGGTATTGCTTATTATAACAATGCATTAACCATAAAACTACTCCATGGTTAAAAATCTAAAAACTTTTAAAGAATACCACCCACTCACCAAATGACCTGTGAAAAGAGATGGTGAAGTTTACATTTAGTGAGGCAGTGCTGACATCACCCCTCTCTCAGACACTTCCCTCATCCTCAGAAAAGTATTTCCTCTCATGTAACCCCAGGCCATTATCCCACAATCTTATGGGCCAGTAAGCAGTTGATTATACCCACTTGGCAGAGGAGAAAATAGAGGCCCAGCAAGGAGCTATCACAGAGGAGTTGTGCCAGAGGCAAGACCCAAAATAGGCCTGACTTACCCGGGGCTCCTCGCCCCCACCTAGAACGGCTCTCCCAGGCCTCCCTGTCTGTCCAAACCTCCCCATCCCCTGAGACCCACCACTGCCTTTGAGACAGTATCCCAAGCTTTCAAAGGCAAAGGACGAGAACTTCTGCTTCTCCCATCTACACATAGAACCTAGGACGGACCAAGCTGCACACTAGACCCTCAGGGATAAAACGTAAAAGAGTTTCTCCAGTTTTGCCAAATACAGTCCAGAGAGAGGCAGTCCACAGAGGAAGGGGTGGATGAGGGTCTGCCCAGAGGGCTGGACAAACCCCTGCCTACAGGTTGGAATGCAGCAAATGCCTATATAGGGCCCTTTAAATGCAAACACTGGCATTTTACACTTGATCCTCTACCAAAAAGAATGTTATTCTGAAGAAAATAAAATCAGAAGAACAAAAAAGGACACTCTACTGATAAGCTATTCTCACTGGCAACCACTCCTGTGACCTCTCCTGTATGGGCATCTCAGGGGAGACAGGAAGTGAGAAGTCCCCACATTTTGGAAGCTGATAGGGCAATGCAGGAAGTCTCTGGGCCAGTGGACGTGAATTAACAGTGACGTACTCATCTGAGTTCTCAGACCCTTAGATGCTCTTGGGGTTCCCAGTTTTAATCTCTGAATATGTGAGGCCACAGACAGCAAGAAGGGCTATCACCAGGGGTTTGATCCTGGGTCTGGGCCTCCAAGAATGAGTAGTTCAGGCTGGGGTGCAGGGTGGCACTTGTAGGGGCGGCGGCGCATGACAGGCAGAGGCAACCTAGAGCTGCAGGCTCAAAGGAGCCCTGTTGGAAATGAGACAGAAGAGATGGCCCGACCAGAGCAAAGGATTTGAAATAGGAAAAAGAGAACTGCCACTGGAGAGTCACACCGCATGGACCCTTGAATGCCATGAGGAAGAAGCTGGTCTGTTCAGTCCTCAGCAGCGAACATAACTTCAGTGATTTCCCCCATAATGCTTTGGTATTCAGTGCAAATGCAAAGGAATAGAAGCCGGATGGGAAATGAAACAAGTGAAAAACAAAGACGTACCCCTAGTCCCAGATGGCAGCTAAAGCCGTGTGTTGAACCAAAGGCCCTTGCAAATGGACCCAGGGGAGGTGCCGTCTGTCCTATGGTCACTAGTGCAGTTCTGGGAGCTGGCAGGGCCCTGATACCTGAACAGTGCCTCCACATTCATTTCTTCAAGCTCCTCTCAGACAGCCATGCTGCGGCCATCTCCTGCCATCACGCTGGAGTGGCACCAGTGCTGCGGGCACCATCAGAAGCACTGGCTTCTCAGAGCCCCAGGTAGGTGGAGGATGTGGGAATGGGCTGTTCAGGTCTCCTTGGCAGCTATTTGACAGCTGTCCTGCCGCCCTCTGCCAAGGTTAGGGGATGGGGCACAGGTCATACCCTGAGCTGATGAAGCCAGAAACTCTTTGACACTGAATACCCCTCACCAAAATAAAAAAAAAAAAGACCCAAGTAGATCAGGATATTGAATAGAAATCTAGGAAAATAAAAGCAGCTATTCATTTTTCACCTTAATGTCACACCAGGAAATACAGTGCAGAGCTTGAGTGTAAAGACCAATCATAGAAGAAAGTGGTGATGATCTGGGAGTGATTGAGGAGCACGCGGGTGGCCCATTAAAACATATCCCCAGTCCACCTGCTCCAGTGCCTTTTTCCCACTTTTTCCACCATTAGAACCTTTGCTGATACACAAATGCCCCATTAGAAACTTCACAGTCTGGGTTTCACTGAGCCACTTGCGGCTTCCCCAACATACTGTGTGTCAGTCGCCCCTCTGGTCAGAACACCTCTTTCTCTCCTATGCCAGGTGCTCCTGCTCCTTCCCAATTCAGCTCGAAGGTAGCTTGGTCTGCTCTCACAGCAGGGCACCTAGCCCTCTGATGGCCTGTCTCACTGTTCTGTGATTATCTATGTAAATGCCTGTACCTCCCCTCCCTTCATAGGAATTCTCCAAGGACAGAGGCCATGTTTTTTTGCCTCCTAGGTCTTTACACAGTGCATCTAATGAATTAGTCCTAATAGAAATGTGAGCACCTTCACCTACTGGTATTCCCTCTGCAGCAGTTGTCAAAATGGGCAGGATTTGATGCAAGAGAACATCAGGAACGGGACAGGAATGCATGCCTTGGGAGAACACATATGTGTTTCTTTATCCCATCAGAGAGGCAGGGGGCCAGGCATAGGATCTGCTAGCAAGGGCTTAGGAAAGGTAAGGTAGGAAACCCACACAAAGAATCCCTCCCACCCTGCTCTTGCACGCCTGAAGGAGTAATAACCACAAGAGTTAAAGAGTCTATCTGATACTGACTGTCCATCAGGGTGCTTCCTGTGCCCCACGTGCTACACTAAATATGTGGCATATATGATCTCAGTTAATCTGTAAACAAAGCTAGGAAGTCCATTATGCTCATCCCAGCTCCACAGGCATGAACCTGGAGGCTTAGAGCAGACAGGTAACTTGCTGAAGGTCATGTAGCTGGCAGGTGGAAGAGCTGGGATTCAAACCCCTTCCTCTCAACTCTGGTGCTGTGGAATAAGAAATCGGACTGAAACTGTGGACCCCATTTGATGGAAAAACATATTTATATACATTCACACTAGCTCTCTCAAATCCTTTTAGACCACAGGAAGACATTAAATAACAACTTATAACTAAATAAGGATCTTAATAAATTCATATCCACACACCTGCCAAAGTCAATCCTCCCCCTGAGCTAGAGTCTCCCCGTGGGGTGGGAGATGCAGGAGCCAGACTCCCCAAGTTGTTGACATTATGGAAGAGAAGGTGATAGAAGGAGAGGAGGAGGAGAGGATCTCAGCACAAGCCACCTGTAAAGGTAGCTCCCAGTCTTGCATGATCTGAGACTCTCTTCACATTGCCCCTCTGCCACCCACTGCTACTGTTGAAGTTCATGACCCTGCTACCCCCTGAGCTAATTTCCTGTGATTCCCTCCCAAATATTCTCTCTACTCGCAGCACTCCCATCCCAACATGGCCTTCTCGCCAATGTCAGCCTGACCTTCCTGAAGTATAGCTCAGAGCATGTCCTGTCCCTGCTCCCACACATTCAGGGACTTCCTTTGCCTTCTGATGAAATCTAAAATCCTCAGCTTAATTCAAGGACTTTCACACTCAGCCTCTAACCAATCAACCAGATTTGTCCCCAACTACTGGCTCAGACACCTCAGACTTCAGCTTCAAGTTGAAAATACGACTCACTGCACCCTAAATGAGCCTTGCCCTCTCTGCTCTCCTGTTTCTCTCCCTTTCCCTCTGCGCTGAACACCACTGTCTTCTCTCAGACTGCCAGCAAACACTTGTGGAGCACCTCCTAGATATTAGGCACAGTCCTGGCTTGTAAGATCAAACTTGCTGACTCCTACAAGAGGTCTTCATCAGTCTCCTGATGAGAAGCAACTTCAGCCTTCTCTATGTGCCCAAATATGTATTTCCATATTTAACCTTAAATCACAGGCATGCATCTGCCTCGCCCAGCACTAGGAGCTCCTTGGGGCAGGGAGGATGGCATGGATGGCTGGTAGTCCATCATTGATCACGGTGAGCTCCAATCAAGTCTGTGCTAGACTCATGGACAGTTACGGAGTTCCTTGATTATCATTTCCTGCTGACATGTAAACCACAACAAAGAATGTGTGTTTTCAAAACAATTATCAAAATATAAGGAATGAAATCTCTGAAGCATCTAATTATTGCAAAAACTAAATCATCCAGTCTCAATTTTGATTTACCTAACATTTTCATATTGCATACCTAAATAATTAAATAAACTGTCTAAATCCATAACACTTTGTGCTGTCAGAAAAGGACAATACAAGTCATGAGAAAGAGGATTTATTCCCTCTTGGGGTTAGATTCTAACCGATAATATTAAAAATAAAAGTGGACGTCAAGCTTAAGACCCACTCACTCAGTCAGCAAGTTGGAAGAGTTTATTAAATTCTGGCTGCATGGGCTCTTGTAGTTGGGCTGTAAGTAAATGGACTCAGTTTCTCCCTCCCAGTATTTCCGCTATTGTCAGGAATACAAGTCTTATATGAAAAAGCAAGATGAAACAGTACCTAAGCAAGAGACAGGTAATGTAAATTATTGACATGAATGTTGAAAAAACATAAAAGAAAAATCCAAACAAGTTGTGGATCATCAGAAAAGATGCATTTGAACAACCTTTCTTTCTCTGTAGAGTATACTCTTCAAGCTTCAGAAAAGTCCTGCATTAGTTGTCTTAGCGTGTCAGGTCCAGATGGCTCTCAGGGAGGGAGGAGATTCAGCATTAGGGCACCCAATCCTTTAGGTCTTTCATTTCCTCATGTATTCCCCAATTCATCAAATATTTATTGTTTACCATGTGCCAGGCCCCTGTGCAAGTGAGCAGACACAGTGTTAAGTGAGAGTGACATGGTCCTTATGAACTAGTGGGACTTATAATCTATTATATGAGAGGGTCTCTTTTTTTTTTTTTTTTTTTTTTTTTTGAGTCGGAGTTTCGCTCTTGTTACCCAGGCTGGAGTGCAATGGCGCGATCTCGGCTCACCACAACCTCCGCCTCCTGGGTTCAGGCAATTCTCCTGCCTCAGCCTCCTGAGTAGCTGGGATTACAGGCACGCGCCACCATGCCCAGCTAATTTTTTGTATTTTTAGTAGAGACGGGGTTTCACCATTTTGACCAGGATGGTCTCGATCTCTCGACCTCGTGATCCACCCGCCTTGGCCTCCCAAAGTGCTGGGATTACAGGCGTGAGCCACCACGCCCGGCCCAGAGAGGGTCTCTTTTACATTCAAGCTTCATACCTTCAAAGGATGGTTGATATTCGAGTGACTTAAATGACTAGACACAGAATGGATGATGGGGATGGAGGGGAAGTGGTACAGAGGCAGGATGAATGGCAGGAGGAAACCTTACTGGGAAAAAATACCAGTCAACATTTACAGCATTCCAAGGTTGAAAAGTCTAAGATGGGGCTGATGTGTTGGGGGGGCATGTATGACAGTCATGGGCAAGAAAAAAGGAAGCGGCTCTTGTCCAAGAAAGGGTGGCAAACAGGGTTCTGCATCAGGGTCAGCCCTCTCCCCCACCCTCAAGCTGAGACTTGGCATTGCTGCCATGGAAAGCAGAGCCAAGAAGTGAAAAAACAATGAAATGGGCCTGCCATCAATGAGGAAGCACCGTGCAATGCCAGCACTTGATTTGGAAAGTATTCATAAGGCTTTCTTGGCTAGGATATTTAAGACAAAAATAGAAATATTCTCATCAATGATTTATAAGATTGCTTTAGAAAGATGGGGCAGAACCCAGTATAACAAAGAGCAGAAAACCATACTCCACTTGTCACTGTGCTGGAGAGCATGGGTCAGGGGAGACAGAGCCATGAGAGGGCGTCTTTTGTTCCTGTCACAGAAATGAGAGCTAGGAAAAGTGACCAATTTCGCCAGTCTGACCCTCAGAACCACAGCCACTTTTTAGGCTCTTCCAGCTGCAATTTTATTCTTCCCTGGGGTTGAAACCTCCAGATAAGATATCTGAACATTGCATCTGTATTGAAGAGACTAGCAATAATATTAACAAATTAGCAGCCAATTAGATAGGAACATTAGAAAGCATCCTCTTCTGGATATAGCCCTTGGAGGAGGAGAAGACAAGGACCACAGAATGAAATAAGAACAGATTTAGAAAAAATAAACAAAAAAATGAGGGGGACAAAATCTTCTCACAATAAGGTAAGGTCATTTCACAGCTATGGGCTGAGTTTATTATATTCCTGGACTCTTCATTTTCATTTATGCACACATTGACTACAACACCCAGACTCTTCAATAGAAGTATATGGGAAGGGAATGGAAAAGGTATCTCACACCTGTACTGTTGCCAGCACCCCAGTTCCCAATACTACCTGCCTCCACCCAATCCTGCATGAAGCTCCCCAGCCAATCTTCCTAAACCCAAAATTTGATCAAGTCATCATCATACTGGGGACAAACTTTAACACCCTATTTCTCACAGCATCAAAATCCTACTCAGGCTGACATTTGAGGCTCTCCAGCCACCCGGAGAGACAATGAATATTTATTGTGTACACAGGGAGCCAAGCCCTAAAGATACAGAACTGAACAAGAAAGGCATAGTCGTACCCTCATGGGCCTTACAAACTACTGAGGTGGGAGGAGGTCAACAGTAATTAATTAAACAATTGCTATTAGGCAGATGACTATAAATAGCACTGCATACCTTAAGAGTCCACAATGGGTTACCTGTCTTAGTCTGGGCAGTCAGGCAAGTAAGTCCTCCTTGAAGCAGTGATGTTCAAGCAGAGAAGTGAAAACTGAGCAGGGATTAGTGAGCAAAAGAAAGAGGGAGAGGGTTCCAGGAAGGGGAACAGGGTGAGAGATATTGTGGATGGCCGTCAAACCGGATGGAAGCTGAGGGGGTGATGATGACAGCAGTAGGAGCCAGGGCAACCTGGAACCCAGGACAAGGGGAGGGAAGAGGCCACAGGAGAAGGGTCCAGAAGGGGTGGCAGATGGGACAGGGTGAGTGGTGAGCATCTGGGAAGACCAGGTCAGTGAGCTGAGCTCTATCCTGGAGGTAATGGGAAGCACGGAAGGCTTTTAAGGAGGAAACTGGCAAGACCAGATCTGCGTGTTAGGAAGGTCATTCTGTACACAGACTGAAGTGTATTTGGGGCAGGAAAGGGAGGGCCAATACAAAGAAACCAGTTAGCTGACTTTGGCAACAGTGTAAGAGAGAATGAGAAAGAGGTGAAAATATGGGAGAACCAATGGGATTTGCTGACCAAGGGCATCTCCAGGATGAGGAAGAGGATATGGTCAGGAGTGATGCATGTCCAGGCTGAGATAACTGGGTAAAGGATGGGGTCGCTAGCCAAGGCAGGGGCTTCTAGTGGGGGAGATTCTTTTTCTCATGAGAAAAGAGACATCCCAAATCTAGCATTCTTCTCCTGGAGCCCTCCAGAGGCTGGGAATGAGGAGCTGAAGCTCAGTAAGAAAGATTAGACATGTTCCCACGTGCAGAGGAGAACTGCTACCCTGTGCAAGTAAACAGGGGCCCTCAGAGATGGTGAAGCCTGCAAAGAAGAAAAGTTCAAAAATGGGCCACAGGTAACCCAGCATTTAAGGACTGCACAGAGAAAGAGGACCCAGTTGAGGGGACTGGTGGAAAGTAGTAAGTGAACAAAGAAAGAACAATGTACCCTAAAAGAAAATAAAGAGATTTCTGAGATAAAGTGATTAACAGCATTAAGATGAAGACTTAAAAAGTGGCCACTGGATTTGGCCAATAGGAAGCTACTGAGGA
The DNA here is from genome assembly GCF_009761245.1 of Sapajus apella. Taxonomy (NCBI): domain Eukaryota; kingdom Metazoa; phylum Chordata; class Mammalia; order Primates; family Cebidae; genus Sapajus; species Sapajus apella. The sequence continues at coordinate 9,169,084 of NW_022436997.1, forward strand.
CTTTCATAAAAATAATTCTGATAAAGTTGTGGGGTTGGGGGGTGAGGGGAGTAAAGGCCAGCTCTGAGTATTACAGAACAATGAGAAACAAAGAGGAAAAAGCAAGGGTAGCTATCTGTTTCCTGAATGGGCATTTTGGGAGGAACACATGACAACTGGAGTTTGTACAAGTGTCGGCTGTCATGTAAGGAGTGAGCTCTTCTTCGATGGAGATGGTTAAGCAAATTGGAGAAACAGGGATACTGGAAGATGGGTTCCTCCAATGACCAGCGGAGTAACAGAGAGGCCCTCGAAGGGCCATTCCAAATCCGAGATGTCATTGCTCTGTGGAAAACAAGATCTGTCAAAACTGTCATTTCCACAGAGCCTGTTTAGGATCGAGAGCCACACTTCATCATCAGGATGCCGGAATTAGAGGGGTAAGAGCAGGGGAGCATTTCCCTGGGCTTTTTGGATATGAAGCAAATAGCATTACACCTTCCCTAAAGGGAAGGAGGCTATGTGGCTTGGGCTAGAGAAAAGGATTCAGGAAGGAGAAGTACCAAGCAGGAAACCCCATTTCCTCCCCTAGGAGAAAGTCAGCTCCCCTTGGAGGGAGCCAGGGAAAGGGGATCTCACTGGAAAGAGACTGCATAACAATGGAGGCATCTGTCCTCCTTTCTCTTTGCTCTTCCCCAGGACTGAGGTAGTGCTCCCTTATGTTCCTGAATAATAGGGAAGCCAGGGAACTCGCTGTGCCTCCATTTCCCAACTCAGGGAGGAAGGAGGAGTCGTGGCATGGCCAGCTGCTGGGGCAGCCTTCCTGGGAGCTAGCCTTTCCACGGCCTGTGCCATCCTCAGCTGCCAGCCAGGACCACAGAGCAGAAGGAGAGGAGGATAGGAGGCACAAGAAGAGAGGAGGGGATGAAGAGAGGAAACAGCCATCCATTACCATTACCAGACAGTGAGTATGGATGTGCTTGTGTACGTGTGAGAAAGAGAGATCTACGTTCCCTATCTAACCCTGAACAAGTCACCTCCTCTCTCTGGACGTTGCCAAAGGTTTAAAATGAGAGAAGTAGATTAAAAAATACCTACAGTTCCTTCCAGGTTGAAAATCCTGTGTTTCTCAAATTCCATATCTGTATATATATAGCACCCCCAGAGGCCAAAAGCATTAGCAGCACAAAGAAAATAAACCCCAGTGAAGAAGACGTGCTCTCACACGTGTCGCTGACAAACACGTGCATGCTGCACGCGCGTACACACACACACAGAGGAAGGAGGGTGCTGTGTTGAAGGGCGTGCCTATACGTGATGACAGTGGCTACAGCATCTACACATAAAACTTGTCTGATCAGTTTATAGTCACATCTTTTCTACACACTAGTAAATGCTTAATCTTGACTAACCTAAATATTTGACAAATGAATCCTTTTGGATTGTCAAGCTCTCTAAGTAGCTAAGAATTTACTTTTCAAATGATTAAAACCAGTTTAAAAAGTCACCCCAGAGGAAAATACTTAATTTGGGTTTTGGTTTGGGGGTGTAGGGGTTTGGGATTTCATTTGTATTACAAATGTCTTAAGCACATTTAGCGCTCGGTGGCACTGGTTGTTTTCTGCTATTTTAGCCATGGTGCCAAGCATGGTTCTGGGCTGACTCACGGAGTGAATGAGCTATAGGACAGTCCTCCAGTCTCCATGTGTCTGTAGGAGGGGACATAGTAGCGAACAGAGTGCAGAGGCTGCCTTGATCTGGGGAGGATGAGGGCAGAGCAAGCCTCCTGCTGCACCCCAGCCAGCCAGTCCTCCCATCTCAGAGCTGAACCTTAAGCAGTGAAGGTCGGGGGAGGAGAAAACAGGCACATTTCAAACAAAGCTGAAAGCTGTGAAGACTGGGCTCCACCTCCTGTTTGGGTGGCTCTGGGCTACCTGGGGCCACTACCCAGAGGAGTAGAAGCAGAGTGGGTCTAGGCAGAAAGATGCATTTAAACAGATTCATCCCCTTTCTCTCCCTGTCCATCCTAGCTGCCTGCGGTACAGGAGAGTTCCAGAAGTGATTGATGTGGGATGCACGGGAAGAAAGCTGGAAGCCAGGGTGTGCCCCAGGCCCCCTCCCTGAAAGGGTTGTAGGAAGGTTCGGGGGACCAGAGGATACTTGCAAGCACAGTGGCCACCTGGGGCCTGGTGGGCCGGGCTCTAGGGCTACCCAGGAGCCAGACAGTGGTGGTCACATGCCACAGAGCCCACCGAGGCCCCAGAGGACAGTCTGAGGGCAGCTCAAGGCCTCTCTCCCACCCAGGATGTATGTGTTTCCCCTACCTCAAATGCCATCTCAGCTAGAGGGGAGAGGAGGAAAACCTCTGAAGATGGGAGATTTGCCCATACAAGACTAGTTTGCCCTGAAAAGAGGGTGAGTTACCTTTAACTAGCAGGTCTGAAGTCTTCCTCTCCCCTTGGCATGGGTGTGACCTAGGCCAGGGAAGTAAATGGCAGTTAGAGAAAATGAAGTCCACTGCGGAGTGGAAGTGGGTGCTGCAGGGGGGCAGCTGGTGTGGCAAGTGCTGGCCCCTCTCCCCATCTGCACTGCCCCCAGCAGAGGACCCCTGCTCAGCCTCGTCCTGAGAGGTCCCACCTCAGGGCTAAAGGCCAGGGATCCAACTGACAGGGGCATTTCCAGTCCAAGAAACAGAACAGAGCAAGCAGAGCTGCCAGAGCATCCTGGCCCACTGAGGGAGCAGTGCAGTGCAGGTGAGGCAGGAGACAGGGCCCTCTGCCTCCCTCAGCTCCAAGTTAGGGAGGGCTCCCCAGCCTCCCCTGGTGGCACAGAAGAGGGAAGGAGGCCCCACACAGCCCTGCGGCAGTTCACCTTCGGCAGTTCACCTTCGGGTCAGCCTCTGACTTAACTTGTAAGACTCGAGGGACCAGAGAAGGCCCCAGGCTGCCTCAACACTGATTCCCAACAAAGGCTTCTTGTTGAGAATCTGTTTGCAAGACAAAGAACCAAAAAATGCAAGCAGCAGTGAGGAACTTTCAGGCAAAGAGTGAGTGAGCCCAGAAAGGGAAAGGGTGTCTCCTGTGAGCTGGGTTGGGGAAGCATTGGCCTGGGGCCTGGACAAGAGGCTGGGCTCACCAGACACTGGATTGTGGTTCTACTCCCTCTTTGCTGACAGCCTAGAGCCCAGTGTGACTGCCAATGGAGGACCTTCCAGACACAGTGTCCTTCAGAACCTCCCTTGGCCCACAGCCTCCTGGTTGCTCCGGTCTGTCCATCCAGCAGACTCCAGGCTTCATTTATCACAGGCCCTGGTGGTCCCCTGGCCCCAAGGCCCATCCTAGCCACTGTACTCTAGACCATGTGCACACACACTCACTGACGAGGACAACCATCCTCCATTAGGGTCTAGATACCCTCTTTTGTCCCTGATCATTTAATTATTAGATTCAGAGTGACACGAAAATACACCCTCAGATTTCACCATCTCCCAATGATAGCAAAGAACATGCACTTATTTTTACAGCCTAGAAATCTTTTATCATCACCATCATCATCCTCACCACCATCAGGGCTAGGTGGTACCACAGAGATAACTCAAATGTTTACCAACAGATGGGCGAGGTCCCTTGTCTGGAGCGGTGAGGACCAGGCTCTAGTAGAGATGTTCATGAGAATGTGAGTCTAAGCTAAGGAGGTGAGAGCCTGAATAACAGCAAAGGCTCAGCTTTATCCAATTTGCATATTGATAGTTTAGGAATCAAATGCCGGGAGAGCTCAGCATGGGAACTTATGTTCTTCCCTCACTGAACCAAGGGAACCTCGCATACTCAAGGGCTGTATGGGTTCACAGCCAGAGAGGCCAGGGTTGCTGTGGTGCTGGAGCTGGCTTTCCAAGAAAGGTGGCACCCAGCAGCCCCACCAAGATGGGTAGGACTTGACAGGAAGACAGGAAACAGCATATCATCAGCCTTAAATATGTGGGCCATGGAAACAGCCAATTGGATTTTGTATTTTCACTGTCATTTTCTGGCTAGGTGACCCTAAGAAAGAAACTTAACCTCTCTGATCTTTAGTAGTCTGGTATGTGAAAAGCCAATGCCTCCCGTATAAGGAAGCAGAGAAGAAGTCAGCTGGGAAAGGGACTGGCCTGTAGTAATCAGTAAAATGGACACACAAGGTAAAGGATAAATAAAGGCAGAGGCTGAAATGAGAGTAGCTCGTGATTAGAGGCAGGACATACAGGAAGAGCCCAGAGGGCCAGGCCCCAGCAAGGTGTGCTCCCGGGCTGGATGAGGCTGTGGCTAGAAAGGGCTGTCTCTGAGGCCCCATCTCCTAGGAGGCTGCAGCCTGGGAGGTGGTGGCCCTGCCAAGGCATTGTCAGCCTAGCCCTGTCAAGGGCTTTCTTTCCATTGGCCATGACTCTGACAGGGAAATCAGCAGGCCGGCGGTGCGGGCCTGGGCAGCGCAGCAGACAAGGCTCTGGGGACAGCTTAAGTGGACAATAATTGCAGGTTATTATATACCGGGCTGCAGCCAAAAGCCAGGCAGCTATTAAGTGTGATTGGGAGAAATAATCCAGAGGAAGAGGATGGATGAGAGCGCCAGGCCGCTTTCTCTGTGCCAGGGCTGCTCTGAGGCTGGGGGCTATGCAGAGACAGGGTCAGGGACAGGGTGGGTGGGGAAAGGAGCTTATTCACAGCATAAGCATCCTGCACTCTGAGAAGAAGTCCATCCTCACTCCTCCCCAGAAGGTATGCAGAGCAAGGATATGGTCCCTATCTCACGAGTCAGGGAATGAGGTCCAGAAAGGGGAAGCAGTGACCCAGGACACATGGCAAGTCTTGGATGAGTCTCTTCAGAGCCCAGATGGAGCCCCTTTTTCTGTTCAGTGTCCAAACACAGAACCCACTCTCCTGAGGCAGGAAATACCTCAGCAGGGCAGCCTTGATGTTGAGCAGGGAGTGCCACAGAACTGAGACTGGAAGCAGAGATCAAGACCCGAAGGGGGCACAGATCCCATCACATTGCTGCCTGCCCAGCAGACAGGATGATGTGAAAAGACTAAAAATCAGAGGAGGGGCAGGGTTATGACAATAGGGTTATTTCTCAGAGCTTTATCTATTCATCAGATACCTAAGAAGAATTTTATGCACATTTTATAGATGAGGATACGGAAGCCAACAGCAGTGGCATGGCTTGTCCAGGGCAGGGTGGTGATGTCCAGACCAGCTCTTGCTGGTCTAGGGACCCACATACCCCATCCCAGGTCTGCCTATTAGAGAAGATCTTGGCAGAGGTGACCCTTACCCTGCCCTCTGCCACCAGCCTGGGAGGACTTGTGGTTTTATCCTTGTTAGCCAGGTTTCCCATTTCTTCAGGAGGAGAGGGGGTTCTTTTTGGGGACCAAAAAAGATTGGACTGACCCCCACAGTGTAATGCTGCCTTTAATGATGTGTGGATCACACATCCCTAACCTCCTACCCTCACACCCTCAGATCTTTCAAGCCCACAACTCATTTTGGAAACAAGAAGGCAGCACCCTAGTCCCAGATACACAAAGACCATGGGCTTCTTCAAGGAGATTCCCAAAGACCAAACCATGCCCTTCATTATGGAGATTGCCCCACAGGGATGAAAACATTAATGGAGGGGATATGTATCATGCGTTGGTGGTGGTCAGCCCTGACTCCTACAAACACAGCACCTCAGCAGACATCCAGGAGTGTCACCTAAAAGGCTCAGGGCCATCGCAGGTTCTGACAGGCTGTCCCTCCCTCCTGGGATCAACTCTCTGACCCAGCACCCCCAGAGCCACAGCCTAGATTCAGCCTGGCCCAGTGACCCTGCTTTGGGTCACACGAGAGTAGAAACCTGGCGCAGGGAGGGATCAATTACACTGTGACTCAGCGAGAGGGCACAGGGCCAGGGAGTGAGTCACAGCAGCATGCCCACCCTCCCTGGCAGGAAGGTGGGGGGATGCAGGCCTGCGTGGGAGCCTCCCTGTGTCTGGGTGTGGAGGTGTGTGGGTACAGGCTCCCCTGATAATGGAGGTAGGGGATACTAGGTGTATACCACAGGGTGAGCGCCCCCCTGAGCCTGAATGCAGGTGTGCATCAGGAAGCTGTGGCATTCAAAGAAACGTTTTCCCCATGTCAGGGGCTCCTCTCTGACATGGGCTTCTCTTCCTCAAACCCCCACACAACTTTGCACCCAACTGGAGATGTCACCCACTTGCTGTAATGTGAAAGGGGCCAAACTAGCTTCCCTCATTTCCCTAACAACATTGGGAGAGCCACTGAGAAGAAATCCCAAATGTCGTATTTCTTAGAACATCTCCGTGTTACAATCTATTACACACATTCCAAAGTTATTTTCTGCAACAGCTTATACCTGGAGACAGTTCATTTAATGAATACACGCAATCATAACTAACATTTATTGGACATCTACCATGTAGCTGGCTCTATGTATGTACTACCTCTTCTATTCATCACGACAATCACATGCACTGTTATACTCAACCCATGTTTCTGATGAGAAAACTGAGGCCCTGAGAGCATGACTTACATGGCTTGTAAGTTAAAGATCTGTCTTTCAAAGTCCAAACTCTTTCTAAAAACAATGCATGCACCTATGCACGTATGTATATAAATAGTACAGTAACTTAAGTCTGATACTTTTAGCAATAAATGTCCAGTTGTATTTATACACTGTATTTCTTTATACTCTTTGAACAAAATTTATATTAATGTTATCTTTTTAATAAGACACCAGAATGTATATATACAACTTTCCACGTACACTTTGGAAGACTTTAAACTTACTAAAAGACTGCCATCTGGAAATTCTTGCAGAGGGGATGGGCGGGCGGTGACGATTTTCTTGAAAACTCTGGCAACTTAAATATTCCTAATGGCAGCAAATTCTCATCCTTTGAGAACAGAAATGATTTATGGAAAATGGGCCCAATATGGTGACCCTCCCCCTCAGCATATGTGTGTTGGGGGTCAGAGGAGTGATTTCTCCCCTTGCATCCTTCCTAAATACCCAGGCATCTTCTTTGTCCTGGTATTGTACCATTGATTACCCTCTTCTGTATCAGCCACTCAGCATATGGTCATTGCGACCCCACCCTGAGCCCTTCCTAAGAGCTGGCCCTACTGCAAACCTCCCATCCAAGGCCACCTGCCACCCTTGGAACACAGGCCTAGATCCTTCCATAGCTGCAGCCCCCTAGTTGACTATGCCTGTGCATCCTCCATCCTCAGCCTCTCCCTCCCTCTCCCCAGGCCATGAAGTCAAACACTCAGCTCCCAGGTGAGTGACCAGGAGGGTCCACCCAGCTGGGGGAGTCCGAGATCTCCAGACAACAGCTCTTTAAAGATCCGGCATGATGCAAAGGTCCTACAGTCTCACCTTCCAGAGACTCTGTCCAATTGGTGTCCCCCTGGCCTCACCCAGCCACCTCACTCCTTCATGTCACCTGCACAGCCTACAGGCATTGCATTATCTGAAGGATTGTGTGGGAGCCTGGAGGCAGTGGGGAATGTTAGGATTAGAGAGAGCCCAGGTAGAAGCTGTCGATCTCATGGCATTATCAGAGAAATCGTGGCCCTGCTGAAGTGACGTTTACCCATAGCATTGTGTGTGTAATAAATACAACTTCCTATTCCAGTTTCCAAAGAGAGCCCAGTGCCTGAAAACCTCAGGGCTCATGTACAATAAATTAACATAATTAAAAACTAATTAGTAAAACATCACAATTAAAAGGACTTGCTGAGGCAACACCTCTCAGGTAAGAAGAAGGGACCGCCAGAGTGCTGGCAGCTAGTACACACAGCAGGTTCTGAGAAGAGGCTGTGATGCAGGACTTGCCCTCCCGAAAGGCTTCCTTCCCCAAGGAGTACCTTGAGAACAGTGGCTCAGCTTATAAGGACACCCACAGCACGTCCAACTCAGACCTGGACACCAAGCACAGCCCCAGCCAGAGGTAGATGCCCCTCCTCCTCTGTAGGACGTAGGAAGGGGCTTTAGCAGGACCCCAGCCCCCAGTAGCCTGTGACACTCTGATAATATTAGCTGGCCAGACATTGATCTAGGCACTTTACCTACATTTACTCATTTAATCTTCATAACACCTCTATGAGGTAGTTTTTATTTCTCTTTTTATTTTACAAATGAGGAAACTGAGCCACAAACAAATTAAACAACCTGCCCAAGGTCATAGAGCTAACCAGTGGGAGAGGCAGGACTTGAAGCCAAGGAGTCTGGTTCCAGAGCATAGGCTCTGCCAGCTTCACCTAAATGCAGCTGAAGCCACATGCTTGTGCTGGATGGAGCACTGACCTTTAAAAAAAAAAAAAAGTCGGTTCTTTGGGGAAGATAAGGAGTAAATTTCTAACCCCTCAGTGCAATTAAGTTCATCAAATTTATCTACATCCTTCTATAGCTCATTTAGATCCCAAATCCCCACTCTGTCACCTTAATTTTTACATGAAAACTGATTAGTCAACCTCACAGACATGTCACTGTCATCTTTTTTGGATGTGATCTGAGGAAGGAAAGGAGGGTAGAAGAAAGGGACCCAGTCTCCACTTGACAGAAGAGAAAGCTGAGGCCCAGGAGAGTGATGAGTCAGGTCCCCACTGCCAAGTTCTGGCTCTCCTGGCCACACCACACAGGATGCCCCTGTCTGTGACTCTGGGGTAACTTAATTCTGCCTCTCATGCTGCCTCTACATTTCCTGCCTGTCCTCAGCACCATGAGGCAAAGCCCCGGGGTTGGCATGGAAGCCTGGAAAAGGAGCTGACCACAGACTCCCAAAACAATTCCCTGCCAGAGCCAGAGCTGCCCTCACAAGACCAAGGTAGTATGTCCCTGAGGCTCAGCCAGCAAGAGACCCTTCTTCTGCCAATCCTGGCATCTGTCTGAGCCCTGGAGATAGTTCAGTCCTTCTAGGGAGCCCCTGTGTTTCCCAGACACACAGCATTCTCCCTCCAATGGGTTTCCTTCATGCCCAGACCTGCTGTGAGCTCAGAACAGGACAGGAGATCCTTCAATTGTCTACTAGGGTAGCAGGAGGCTGCCAATATTAACTAAAAGGCAGTAGGGATGGTTTTTCTCTCCCTCTCTTACTCCAATTATTGTTCTTTATATCACTGAACCTTGAAGTATTCCAAGTCAGAGACGCCCTGGGTTTGTGGAGAAGACCATACTGCTGAGGCTGCCTGCAAAGCCCCATCTTGCCTGTCAAACTGATAACCACATGGGAGCCTGCTCTTTCTGGCTGTCATGCAAGAATTCAGAGCCCATCACTCACTCCAGGCCTGGCAACTCCAAACACCACTTCAACCTGAAAGGCCACCTCTTTCCTTTCTTCCCGAGCTGAAACACCCCTTCCCACAGGGCCAGCAGGGCCCTCTCCTCCAGAAGGCCTTTCCTGAGAGCCACAGCCCACACAAGCTCCACCTTCTCTGGAGGCCCATAGCCCACACAGCCTGCCCTTTTCACTCTGCCCCTCGGTTGAATCGTGCCCTTGGTGGTCACTCAGCTCTGAGTCCATTTCTTTTCCCAAACAGCACATGGGCACTATGCAGAGTACAGGGGAGTCTCCCTTCCTGCAGCCTGCCCTCACTGCCCTCTGCAGGTCTGGACAGAGCAGTTGCTCCACAGAGATGTTTAATTGGAGGTCTTGTCTGTTAAGGAGCCCAATGTAGATCTCAGCTGTTTTCAGCACGGTCTCAACATAACCTTGGAACCCTTCCTGCTTTTTTCCCCTTCTAGTTTTAAATCCCCAGCATTGCCCAGCTCGCCACCAATCTGGCTCCCTCTGCATCCTGCCTTCTTCACTGCCTCTTTCCTTAAGGCTCCTACCCCATCACAGATTATCACAGGCAACTTGGATTGTTTTCTATTTTCTCCAATGTGGAACTCCTCAGGCCTGGAAGACATTTAACCATCTGTTGCCATTTGCTGTTCTGGGGCTTTTCACTTGGTATGACTTTGGCCTAACTAGACAGTGAGTTCTTTTGCAGGTTTGTCCTTTCTCGGCTGCTTCCAGAGGGAGATCAGAAAGAATGGATGAATGCAAGAATGACTGAGTGAAGCAGTCAAGCAGTGCAGACCCCAGGAAGCTGAACTGCTGGGGGTCTTCTAAATACCTGTTCTAAAAGTGTCCACCTGGGGTCCTGCAGCTTCCCATCCTTAGAGCCCACTTGAATATAATGTTGACACCACTCCCCAAGTCAGATTAGCCATTAGTGTCTATCAACTACATCTTAAGCACCTACTGTGTGCCCATCACTGCCAGAAGGAGTTGCAGAGAAGGAGAAGAGACCAGATTACTGGGTCCTTGCCCTCCACGAGCTCACAATCGAGGTGGAAAGAGAAGATTCACAGGCAGGGGAGCCAAAGTAGGCCTGAGGTTGTACAGCAGTGGCCAGGGCTGCTGGTTTAGTGAGTGTCAGAGAGGAGAGAGTGACCAGTGGCTCAGCTGGAGGGAAGCTGGAGGGCTCCCTCCCCTCCTTGAGGAAGGAGAGGAGAAACAAAAGGAAGAGGGGGAAGAGCAGGTACTGGCAAGGCCTGAGTAGCTAGCCCACTTGAACTTAATTCCCCATAGGACTTTCTAACACCCCCAAAGATGAATCAGCAACAAAACATAAACACCAAACCCAGAAAGAAAACGAGAAGCAATTGTTCCAGCTCCGCTTCCATTTTCCAGCCTTCTCCCTCTCTCTCAGTGGATGAAATAATTGTGGCCGTGAAGTGGCACTTGGAGGGAAAGTTTTAAATCTGCTTAAATGTCACGGTGAGTAATACTTTGCCCCATCTTTCTCTAATTACATTTCTCTTTGATGATCTAAGGTTAAAAAATTTTTTTAACTCAAGTCTTCCTAGAATATCAAGGGTGAGGATACCAAAGAGCTAACCTAATCATGTTTCATACTATTTTCTCAGGGGTCCTGCTCTTTTATTGCATGAGTCTGAGACACCTGTTATTTTATCCCCAAAACTCTGCTATGGAGGCAAGGTAGGAGCCTAAAAGATCCAGCTCTGCACCTTTAAGAGACTGATGCCTCGACAGAAGCTGCTTCTGCTGTTTACACTGGGTAGCTCATTTAGACAGGACTTAGCGTCCTGGGGCAGAAGCTGGGAGGGAGGACATTTCACCATATACCTGTCAGAAAGATGAGAGGTGAGGGCTGTGCCACCTGCTAAGGGGAGATAACCCAAATCCAAAATAAGCCATCATCAGGTGGAAGAGAGGAGAGAGTGGGGATCTCTAAGGAAGAAGGAGCTCTCCACAGCTTTGAGTCCATGAGTGGAGAGACACGAGAGGGGCCATGGTGCACGGGGCAGAGGAGCAGTCCTGGAGGGAACTGGCATTGCAGAGAATGGAGGAGTCTTCACAGCATCTGAAGCAGCCCATGCCCCCTTTCAACAGCAAGCCCACTCCCTGACTCACTCCTGCCCAAGGAATGCTTTTACTTATGTATTGGCTATTATTAATAACATGAATAATTAAACCCCTGTGAATAATTTACTTGGACCTGGGGGTGGCTTCGGTGGTGGCAGGAAAAGGATGGTGAACTTCAGTGGCTCTACCCTGAGCAGTTCCCTTCTTTTCCAGCTGCCTTTAGCTGGCCCCCTTCCCTTTCCATCGGGCTTTGCTTTCAGGGGTTGGGGGCGGCAAGGAGAGAAAGAGAGACCTCAAGCAGAATTTACTCTCCTGAACTCCGATGGCAGAAAACACATGCCACTCAGCTGTTGGAGCCATGCAGCAGCACCACAGGATGATATTGGAGGAGATATCTTGGACAGTTAATAGCCTCTGCTGATGTGCCCTAGGGGACTGGGAGGAGGAGGTCTCAGCCTGGTAGGGACACACACACACACATGCAGTGTGGATATACGCAGGGTCTGTGCACAGACCTAAGCTGCATCCACACAAGCAGGCACACACCGCCAAACCACACAAACAAACTCTCCAAGTGCTTAGCAGGGACATGCCCCCCTTATAAGGGGACTTCACAGGCACACCAAATACACAACCACCAAATGGCAGAGGCTGTATATGTGAGTTTCTGTTCGAGTCCATCTACTTGGTCGATTCTTAGACCAACATATAATACTGGATAACGTAAGACAGGGAAACCAAGTGACGAATTAACTATACTTACACCCGATTCCAGCAAGCAAAGGCAGGAGAAGCTAAAATGAAAGGATGAAGTTCCACAGTTCTAAAAATCATACTTGCTCTTTGGTTTGGGCCCGGGATCCTCAGAGAGAGGCGTCCTGAGCCGACTCGAGGCCTGGGGCTGAGAACCTCGGGCCTCCGGGCCTCCTTCCGTGCTGGAGAGCTCCGTATTGTGCTTGTACCAAATGGGTTTGGCCTGGGTTTTCAGGCAGCTGGGGTCTCATTTCTTTAATTAAAATTGCAAACATATCCTCTAGTAACGTAATGTAATCCGAGGGCTAGAAAAGAGAAACCCTGAAACCCGAGGGCCCGCGCGGCTTAGGCCAGCCGCTCCGCTCCGCCCCGCCGCCCCAGCTCCCAGTCCCGCAGCCCGCGGGGGAGCGGGCGCGTTATTTTAATTTGCCAGGCTTCTGAAGCGAAGAGGCTGCCCTGAAAAAAGCGAACGTGAGAGAGGACGGGGTGCAGGTAAACATCATTAACGTGAAAATATGCTACCCCAGCCAAGTTCACCACCAGTATTTGCCCCCAGAGGCGGGGCTGCTCCGACCCCGCTCCCGGCTCCGCGCCTGCCACTCCCTCTCCCGCGCAGCCGAGATGCCAGCCCCGGGAGGCCTGGCGGGGAGTCCGGCGGGGTCCAGACGGGGCGGCTGGACCCCCGGTTTCCCACGGTAGGAGCGACTCCGCCTCGTACCTCGGGAGCTGTAGGTGCCGGAAACGAAACCCGCGGGGGCAGCGCACGCCGCGCGAGTCTCGGTCCGGCTGCAACCCAGATAGCTATTCGGGGGCTTTCTTTTGATGGTGATTTTAAAAAAATTATTCTATTTGAACCCGTAAAGCAGACGAGGGCAACATCAAGCAGTCCCCCGCGCTGGCTCAGCGGCCACCGCGCCCAGCGCCTTCCTCCCCCTCCAGCGGGCGAGCAGCCTGGGGCGCCGGACTCCTACCTTCCTCCCGCCAGTCGCCGGCGGACCAGCCACGCTCTCCCGGGCGGGGGAGGCTGCCCGGGACGGAGACCCCCACCTTCCGCCTTCGGAGGCGGGCTGGGGTGGGGGTTGGACCCCGAGTCTCTACTCCCGGTACTTCTGCCCCTCGCCGCTGCCCGACCGCTCCCAGCCCCATCCTGGCAGGTGGCTCGGGTGGCGGTAGATGCCGGGCGGGAGGGAGCTGTGGGGCTGCTCTGGCAGGTTGGGGGTGCAAGAAGGAAAAAAAGCAGAGAAAGAGACACACACAGAGAGACTGGGAGAGCGCGCGCGCGAGAGAGAGCTCTTGTCTACAGATTTATCCACATAATATATATTTATGTAGCTTTTTTTCTCTCGACACTGATGAATGTGCGCTCGGATTCCCGGGCGGACTCCAAGCCGGCTCGCTTTTCTAGTCTAAATAAATAAATAAATAAATGGAGCCAGATGGAAGAAAAAAGCGCCCATTCCACCTCCGCCGCCGCCCCGCCCGCCATCCCTGCCTTTGCTTCGCCCGCCTGGCGCCCTAATAGAGCGTAGCTTGGTGGACAACGTCCCCCTACATACCCACACGAAAATAAAAATCACTGTTTTTAAAATACAAAAAGTTGCACCTGCTGCTATTACAAAAAGAACCCTCAAAAGGCAGAGAGAGGAGGCCGTTTGCCCAGCGCCTCGCAGACACTCGCTCCCCGCGGCCGCCGGGCCCGGAATCTCAGCGCCTCCCAAAGAGCCATGCGCCTGACGCTATTTATAGCCGGGGGCCGTCTCGGACTGTACCACCGCCACCGCGCGGGGCCGCCGACGGGGGAGGCGCGGTGGGGCCGGCGCCGCCCCACGCCGCCCTGCCCCCGGCCGCCGCCCGCCGCGGCGCGGGCCCCCACAGCGCGCCCATTCCCGGCCCCCCGCGCCTTCCTCCGCGCGCGCACACTCGCCGCCCCCACCCCTGGTCTGGCTGGGAACTTGAACTGGTCCAGCCTGTTTAAACGGAAAGGACAGAGATCCTGTCCAATGTAAAAAAAAAAAAAAAAAAAAAAAAAACAGATCAGACAGAGAGAGGAGAGAGAGAGAGAGAGAGAGAGGAAGGGAGGGGGGGAGAGCAGAGAGAGAGCGCGAGCGCGAGCGAGCGAGAGAAGAGGAGAAAGAGAGAGAGCAGAGAGCGAGCGGAGAGCGAGGTGTAGAGAAACCGAGGGGGAGAGAACCCGAGTGTGTGTATGCGTGTGCGTGTGTGAGAGCGAGCGAGGGAGCGAGCGAGCGAGAGGAGCGAGAGAGTGCGAGCGAGAAAGAATAAAAGGAAAGAAGATTTTCTCTATGTATATAAAGATGGCCACGTTAGCAAACGGACAGGCTGACAACGCGAGCCTCAGTACCAACGGGCTCGGCAGCAGCCCGGGCAGTGCCGGGCACATGAACGGATTAAGCCACAGCCCGGGGAACCCGTCGACCATTCCCATGAAGGACCACGATGCCATCAAGCTGTTCATTGGGCAGATCCCCCGCAACCTGGATGAGAAGGACCTCAAGCCCCTCTTCGAGGAGTTTGGAAAAATCTACGAGCTTACGGTTCTGAAGGACAGGTTCACAGGCATGCACAAAGGTGAGTGCACCTTTCCCTCCCAACTTTGCTGGGGAGCAGGAGCGGGCGGCGGGCCGACTGGCCGGCTGGCGACAGACGAGCGGCGGACGGAGCGAGAGGAAGCCTCGGGCGGGCGCCGTAGAGGGAGGCGCTCGGGCAGCGGAGACCAGAGCTGGGGTGCGTGGGGAGCTGTTCGCTGGGGCAAGGCTGGGTTTTGGGCGAGGTGCTGATAGGAACGATGCTGTGGAGAGAGCAGCGGGCGCCGATGAAGAGAAAGAGAGAGGGGATCGAGGAGGAGATGAGGCTTGGGATTTTGGGTACAGCGACTTGAAAGATTGGGTTGGGGAAGGCTGCACCGGTCGAGCCCAGGACGCTGAACAGACTGACTCGCGGGCGCCTGGCCGGCCGGGGACCTAGGGTGCTGTCCATCGCCGTGGTGCTGAAAATACTAAGGGAGACGGTCTCCTCATCCTTTGCTCCCGGCCAGAGTAGCAGGAGCGCAGCCGTCTAAAAGGGAGAGAGGTGACAAATTCGAAGAGATATTTTTATTTAAATGTAACGGTAAACTCTCCCTGTCGAGCTGTGTGCCTCAATAATCTGATTGTGGTGTGAGTGGTGCTGTGTGTTGGGGGTGGGAGGTGGATGTTTGAAGGAACCAGTGATAAAACCTAAGGCAAGAATTAGCAAGGAACCAGCCAGCCCCCTGGGTGGAGTGGAGGGTCTGGCAAGCCTGGATAGTCCCCTTCCCAGGAAAGCGGGGCTTTGGGGAAAAAATATGTGTGTGCAAGATTGGCGTTTTGAAAGGTGTACCCTAATTTATCCCAAACTCACCATGCAGAGAGCTTTATAGTACATTATTTCTCCCTTGAAGAGATCATTGCCAGTGAGTGCTTGGGGGAGGGGGAGACAGAATAATCAAAGAATTAAAACCCAGCAACTTTTTAGGAAAGTGGTCATGGGAATTGTCTGCAGCCTGGCTGTTTTCTCCTTGTTTTATTATCTTTAAAGCAGAGCCCCAAACGTGTTCAGTTGTAGAATGTGTGTGGGTGGCTGGTGGGTGACGAAATTAGCCCAGTGCTCCGCTTCCTAACAGTAATGTATAGGCTGTGCAGCGGGGATAAATCGGTGCTGGAGCTTTGTGGGCAAGTTAAATGCTTTCTGGGAGAGATTGATCGCCAGACAGGGAAGGAGCACGGGGCTAAGCAAGTTGTAGGGGATGTGTATGGATGTTCCGTTTTTAATAAACAGTAGTGTGGAGAGCCGCCGAAGATGCTGTTACAGCTGGTGGTTTTAAAGATGAAAACACACACGCACACCCACCCCCACATAGAGAGCAGCCTCATCCTTGGCCACAAATGAGCTATGGACACAGCTGATCCTCCAGCACATTAGGTGCAGAGCGCGGAGCTGTCTGGCTCTCTAAGCAGCAGCGATTTTCACTATCACAACCACCCTCTTTCTCCAGCCCTCCCTTCGTTCGAATACTAAACAGAGCTCCAAACTCTTCATAGTTGGAGTCCCAGAGAGCAGTTTTTATTGGCTTTAGCATCTTCCAGCTTGCCTGCTGAGGAGTAAATCTTAAAGTTAATGGCATGTTGAGTAGCACAAAAACACAGCAGAATGGAAATATACTGGATTTGTTGGGGTGGGGTGAGGGTGGGGGCTGTAATGGAGAGAGAAACCAACCTTTATCCAATATGGAGAAAATGTCTGTCTGTTCAAAAGAGAGACTGGAAAGGTGGAATGGGGAGGAAGCCTTCAAAATGATATTCGAAGAAAAAAAACACTTTCTTTTTCCCCCTTCCCTCTCAAGTCAACCATATCTTTGTAGTTTTTCCCCTTCCAATCAAGCTTCCTAGAAGCTAATCAAGGTTTGTATCAAACCTTTGTTATTCTGAATGTCCTCATTTTTAAAAATAGTAATAATAAAAATTTTGGAAGCATAGGTAGGGAAGTCTTTTGCCCATCTTAATGATCAGTTTTTGTGGTGATTTAAGATTTTAAAGTTAAAAAAATTAGAACCCACTAAAGGCAAAAGACAGTTGTGAGGAGCTGGGCTTCACATGGAATCTGGATTAAAGCACTTTACTTGCTTCTTCATTTCCAATGAAGATAAACTTTAACGATATTCCTTGGTTTCTTTTCTACAATCCCTGATATCATCACTTTGTTTCTGATGTAATTTGAACTCTCTCATATAATAGCAAAGAAGTAGAATTTTCATCATTTACATTAGGGAGGTAGAGAAGGTTATGATTATATCTATATAATATATATAGATAATACATATATTACATATGTGTCCCTCTGACCAGAATTCCTAGAACAAACAAAACTTCATTTTCTAAATAATTTCTCCCCTAAACTGTCTCAGTCAGTGGCAAGCAGGCCCGGTGGCTCCGGCATACTGGATTCCTCGTTGTCGCAGCTCACCCTTCAGAGCCCAAGCATATATTTTTCTCAGTGAAACTTCCTACCTCTCCATCCTTCTGATTTTTTTTTTAATTGAGGTTGGGCCACAATGTCCCTAACAGTTCTTGGAAGCTCTCAGAGAGCTGAATAAATAAGACAGTTTCCAAGGTCTGGTTTATTCAGTCCTAGAAGAGTTTAAACTCCTTCTTCAGTGATGCAGCCTGATTTATTAGCTAATCCTGATAAAATAAGCCTCCGGCCACCTTAAAAAATTACTCGCTTGCCATTGGTGATTAATTACTGTTAAGTCAAAAAGCATGATGAGGCTTGAGGAATTAGGGTTGCATTTGGTTTCTAGATTTCCCCATCTCTAAATTGACAACATAAGGCTAGAGATAGAATCATGCCTTTGTTAAGCCTGGTTTCAGGGCATATTTGTGGCTCTTGTTCTCCCCTTCTTGAATTTCTAACTTCTAATGAATCGTATGGGATAAAATTGAGAGACACAGAACACTGGCCTCCAGTTTGGATGTCATGTGTATGTTATAGGGAAAAAAAAAAAAAAGAAAGAAAGAAGGAAAAGAAAAATAAGTAAAATAACATGGGGAGAAATGCCAGATGTAGGTGACAGGGGAGGGGGATGGAGGCAGCAAACCACATTGCCATGTGTGTACCTATGCAACAATC
>NW_022436997.1:9191895-9343194 GCF_009761245.1 Sapajus apella
AGGTGGGTCTTCATTTGTTGGCCACCTGCCATTTCAGGTATCTAAAGAAGGAAGGAGTTATAAGGGTTAATGGAACACCTGCCCTGCGTAGACTGCACCTTAAAAGGCAATTACTCCAGTCAAATTTGGAGTCTGTGGAGGAGGGAGTGGGTGGGTGTTGTGGAGCAAACCCAGCCATATCAGAGAAAGGCTGTTGGGTTGGGGAGGCAGCAAAGAGCAGCTGTGGACTGGGATGATTACTTTAAAGGTAAATTTACCCCATGGAGGCCAGAAAGCAATTGGAGAGAGGGGTATCTGGGTGCTAGGGAGGGAGAGAAAGGAAGAAAAAAAGCCCAGAATGAAAATTCAAAGAAACAACACCCAAGGAAGAAAACCGAGTTTAATGCGAACTCTCCCGACAAACTCAGAGTCTTTTCTCTCCCATTAGAAGCACTTTGGGAAAGATTGTTTTTCCAGGCTCCAAAGAGAAGGACATTGTACTATTGATTAAAGAGAAAAGAGAGGAATTCCTTGGGTAGCAGCAGAACTAAGCTGAGGACCAATTTTGCCCGTTCTTGTAGAATCTTTCTCCCTTGGAGAAGGGAACAGGTCACCCAGTAGTCTAATTCTTCCTTTCTCTCATTTTCAATTTATTTCTCTTTTCTTCTTTTCATTACCTGTAGAACAAAAAGAGGCAGTGACTGAAGACACAAACGCACACATACCCATGCTTGCTAACACTCTCATACGCAGTGGATCACAAATGAAGAAATCAGCAATCCATTCATAACTTTGGTCCTGTCTAGCTGGATAGGAGGCAGCAAAGACTGAGTTACTGGGAGACATAAAGACTAGTGCTCTCTGGATAGCCATATTATAAGGCATTATCTTTGAAGTCATTTAAGTCCAATTTAAGTGGTATTTAGTATAATATTTATGAATTAATGTAATCTAAACATAGGGCTGTCCCCAAAGGTTTGAACAGCCTTTACTACTGATGTGTGCTTGTTCCCAGAGCCTGCAATGCATTTTAATCTAAATAGCCAAGTCCACATCATAGTCCCTCTTGTTATCCAGTCAGAACATATCTGTGCCTGGGTAACCACTCTGCTTTGAGATTTTCTCCACTGCATGGAGGAAAATCCACTCTACTGGCAGCCTGGGGGTCTCTCAACCCAGGAGCCACAGCTGCAGGGATTTCAGTCTCTCACACTTCTGCGCTACATCCAGAATGAGGGTGGGGACACAGTAATAGAATCTTCTGTGGATTTAGCTCTAGAGAGTATATCATTTTGAAATATACTCACCACCACATGAACAACCTTCTATTTCAACTGTACCTGAATAGGAAATGCCTAAAGCCCCTTGATTTGGGATTTAGTTGTGAGAAAGAGGAAGGATGAACGTATGAATATATTTTGGTTATTTATGAACATCTTCATAAAATTATGTCTTGTATTTGTGCTTAAGATATAATAATTATCAGAACACTGATTTTCCACCGTTTGACTTTACCCAAGAAGGCTCGTTGTTTTGTGGGGTTTGGGGGTTTTAATTTCCCCTGTAGATAGACGAATTAAGACCATGAGACTTTATGTGATTTCCATTTTCAAATGAGTCTAAGAAACAGTGCAGCTGAAGTATTAGCATGGGCATGAGCTCAATTAAAATGAACTTTTTTTAAATTACTTTGAAAAATAAAAATTCAGTTCTGTCCAGGGGAAGACCAGCAGAATGGCTGAGTAGACACCTATAGCTATTAAAAGAAAGATTTGCCTTGTCAGAGATAGGGAAAACTGAATAGCCAGAATAAGAAAACAAGAAAAGAATTTTTTTTTAATTTCACCAAAGAAAATGATCAATAGCAATCATTACAAACCTAAAGCACATCAAAGCAACAATCACTATTAAAGCAAACTCCAGATTCCAGATGTTGATATGTGTCCTACTTAAGAGCAAAGAAAAAAATTATTGGGAAATGATTAGCTTATTTACGAGACTAATGGTTATTTGCTGCTTATGCATAATTTCATTTGTCTTTTAAGCAGACTTGCTCAGAATCAACAAACACAGAAATAAATTAACATGCACATATGCACGTACATGTTTCCATGTGCAAGCATGACTAAGCACATCCCGCACATATGGAAACCAGGGCTGGCCTAGATTTCAGTACAATTCAACAGGGAGATGTTAACAACCTCCCCCCCCCATCCCCAAACACACGCAGTTTTAATGGGAATTCTAGATTGGGTTGAAAGAACCCCCTTGGCATACTTTCACTCCCTTCATCACCTGCGCCAATTGGCTGGATGTTTGTGGCTTCTCAAATACAACAAAATAAAGTCTTTTCTTGAATGAAATCATGACCATGAAACAACCCAAAGGAAAACAATTACAAAACTATATTGCATAACGGTGCCCCCTACACAGTCATGTAGTAAAGTTCTCAGAGATCTATAAAGGAGTTCATGTCCAGGGGCATTCCCACTGCGCAGTGATCTTGCCACACTCCAGCAACTTGAGCATGGCCGTTATTATCACTAATATTAGCATCCTCCTCCTCATTACAGCATCTACATCAGGAGGGAAGAGAGGCTTCTGATCGAGGCCTTAGAAGATGTCCAAGACACCATCTTTTTGCCTGAGGCAAGAGCTGGTCTCAACTTTGCCTCTGTCCAGAGCTCACACCTTCTATGTCATCAGGAGAGGGTCAGTTTCCAAATTGACCCAAGTGAGATCCCACCAAAAGAGAATCTGGGATAAGTAGGCTCTAGAGGACAGAAATTTAACAGAGAATAAGGCCCAGGGTTGCAGGTAGAGAAAAAAAAGTAAGAGTGTTAGGGTCAAAATGCCAGCTAGAAGCTGGGAGTGCCCATTTACAGTGGCTAAAACCGCAGCAGCTCTTGAACTTGGAAGGGAAATCCCATGTGACATGCAGAGAGAAGGCTCAAGGGTGTGAAAACTTATGTGTTTGTAGGTAGGGGGAGGGAAGATGCTGCAGCCTGTGTGGGTGTTGGAGTGAGCATGTGTGTGTGTGCATACACACACACAGGGAAGAGATGACAGATGCAAGTGGCATGGAGATGATATTAGGGACAGTTTAATCTTGCAAGGCTATATGCAGGATCCAGGAGAAGGGTGATAGAGAAAAGGAGAGAATCTGCAAAGAATTAAGCTGTCCTCATCATTACATCCATGATCCACCTCAGAACTCCTGGCTTGGATTTGTCAATGAACCAAGGTCCCGGTATGGAGGTGTGCTTTTTGTTTTATCTGCCTGATGCCCCCATCCAGAAGTCCTGGTTTGGAGAAGAGTTCCATCCTCATTCCCCATCCATCACCCTTTTAAGGCTGCCTGCTTCTGCTCACCCACTGACTCATTTTAGCAATGACCTTCCATCTGGAATCTGAGTGTCCAGCCGCAGCTAATTCCCTCCACCCACTGCATTTCCCAACCTACTCCCTGCCCCTTGGTGGCCCAGGCTACTTTCCTTTTATAGTGTTTACACACACACACACACAACCTGACAGCTCAGTCAAACCAGGCCCTCCAAGCAGAATGCCCATTTTACCTAAATCCGAGCAGGGCGTGGCAGGGAGCCGGTTGCCCTCTTTTTGGGCTCTCTATAACAAGAGCAAAAAATCCACTCCTTTTACCTCTTTCTTTCCTGCAGGGCTTTAGATACACAGCCTCTCCAATAATCGCAGAAAGCATCCAGTCCTACTCCAGGAGCCTAAGGGAGTAGAACAGAACCCCCCCCCCGATTCCCTGCCCCCTACAATTTCACTGAAGCCCTTTCATCATCCTTCCTCTCCTTTTCTTTCTTCTCTGCCATTTAAGACATCCACCCAAACTCCAAAGTGGTGCCTGAAGAAGGAGATAAGTGTTCCACTTGGCAACATAAGAGAAGTCAAAGGTAACAGAACAGAAAAAAAACAGTTACAGGGGTAGAAAAAGCAGCATCCAGTGTTGAT
The DNA here is from genome assembly GCF_009761245.1 of Sapajus apella. NCBI lineage: Eukaryota > Metazoa > Chordata > Mammalia > Primates > Cebidae > Sapajus > Sapajus apella. Next base: position 9,195,853 of record NW_022436997.1, read on the forward strand.
GTACTTGCCCTAAGAGCTTCTTCCATCTCCACCCATCAAGTTCCCTGTAGTCCCAGGTGGGTATAAAGCCCAAGCCACAGCCCTACCCACAGGAACCAAGAAGAAAGCCAGGTAGGAAGCCCAAGGTGATTGCCTTGATTTTTGAGTCCTCAAAAGTAGAAGGGGAATTAGTGGGGCATGATGGCACAAGACCGTAGTCCCAGCTACCCAGGAGGCTGAGGCGGGAGGATAGCTTGAGCCTGGGAGGTGGATGTTTCAGTGAATGCAGATCATACCACTGCACTCCAGCAAGACCCGGTCCCAAAAAAAAAAAAAAAAGAGTAAAAATGGGTATTTTCAGGACCATCCATTTAAGGGTTTCTCCCCTTCTACTTGTTTCACATTTGGTTTTTCTTGTCCTTCCTTGTACCTCTCCTCCAGCATGAGCTGATTGAGGATTTCAAACAGTGATTCCCTGCAGCTCAGCTCAGGACCAAATCCTATGTGGCCATCTGCAAGATAGAAATAAATGGGTGCCCTCATGGAGGCAGACATAGTCCTGCCTCTTTGAGGACACAACAGCCAAAATATTGATCAAACTCAGGAAAAAAAAATTGATAATGAACTGGCCTCCAACAAGAGTTTAATTGACAGAGACTTCCGAACTGACCGCGATGTTACTTTATTGCAATACACTCTGCTTTAATTAATTATCACCTTTGTTAAGAGTGGCTACAGATCAAAGGTTTCTAGATACTTAACACATCTTTCCAACAAAGCCCCAATGTATTAGGCTATTCCACAGCTGGCCAGCAAGGCAAGCTATCTTCCCATTTTCTTCCATCTTCGCTGCTGACTTCCTCCTCTTTGTTAAAGGCAAACAATCCTTTCTGCACAGCTACGGTGTCCAAGGACCAGGATTGTGAAAAGTGTTGACCACCGAGGGCAGGGCACTGCAGTTCAGCAGCTGTGCCTAAAATTACACAACTGAGACTTGGCTTCCCCTTGAATCGGTCTGACTGAAATGGGGAGTATCAGCAGAGGAAAAAGGAGTTCATGGAAACACAAAAGGGGGGTGTGCATGCGCAAATGCACGTGCACAAGCGACTATGTGCACATCCACATAAATATTATGGGATCAATACATTTCACATCCGCTGCCCACACCTCTTAACTTTTCCCTCCCGTCTCTTGAGCACCTGTGCTACTGTCGTATTTCACACTGAGAAATGCTCGCAGCTGAAGCGTGCATAGATGATGCTGTATTGAACCAAGTCATTGTCTGGATTCAGTTGTGGAGTCTTGGTGCCCGCTGAAGGTTGGTCCTGGTGTAGGTAATGCCTAAAGAAGCCACTTCTTAAGATGTGACAGGAACCTCACTCTCTGGAGTCCCCAAAACCTACAAACTGACAGGTGACTTACTTGAAAGCAACCCTTGGAGTCGTTCTAGGCAGATTTGAATGCCATACGTGGCTGTTTGTTCATTATTCTAATTTAATGATGCAGTCACACCTAATTAATCCATGTCTGGTTTATTCATACACTATGTCTGAGGATCCAAAAGATCTCTCTAGCTAGCCAGTTTCCCTTTACAGGGGCAAGCAAGGGGGCATCCCTGACAAGTGAGGTTGTCTGAGTTCAAGCAGGATGGGATCACTGTAGCCCGAGCCAAGCCGACAGAGGCACCGACACTGACAGCACCTTCCATGCAGATAGGCACGACAGCAGCCACAGAGATGCACAGCAGTGAGGTCTGTGTGTCCGTGCACAAACACATACACGAACCCAAGAAGCATGCCTTCTACTACAAACTTACCCAAACCCACTTTCCTCTGAACATTAAAGTGCCATATCCCATCATGTAATCAGTGAGGCCTGCTGGCATGCCAGGCTTTCATACGATTGGAAGTTTGAGTGCAGAAGGTTGAGAGCCTGAGCTCAGTAAACTTCTTCTCTCTGGTCCTTAGCAAGTAGAGCTGAATTAACTGTTGCCACTGCATAGATAAAGAGACTGAGGCTGGGAGTAGCGTATGCCCAAAGTCAAGCCTGCAGCATGGTCTTCAGCACACCTCCCAGAGGCTGGTTCTGGCCAGACTACTCCCAGTGAGTGCTGTCTCTTGCCTGGCAGGTAAATTGAGAGAATGAGGCATCAACCTAATAATATCCTTATAAAACCAAGCCTCCTTGCGCAAGTCCTCAGAGACAAGAGGCATCTAAAGATCAAACAGTACATCACAGTGTATTTGTAGGAACTCTCTGATTCTACTACCTCCCTACAATGCTGTAATTGGCTATTTGATCAGCTCTAAAAGGGACGGTGTTCAAGACAGACTCACACACACACTCATACACACACTCACACACATACACATCAACACACTCACATGCACACACACACACTTTCGCCACACAAGCATATGCAGACACATTCTTTTGCACACCACATGCCATGGTTCCCACACCAGCTCATGCGACAAAGGTCAATTTTCACAGGAGGTGCTTGAAGGTGAGTGAAAAGCACACACCTACGATTGTATATGCCCTTCCAGTAATGGGCTTATCAATACCTCTTAAAGCAATGTGACAGCCAGTCCAGAGTGATTCAGTTGTGTGGACAAAGGTCAGCATATAGATATCCATTATTAATAATATCAGTATCTTGGTTGACCAATATAACCAGAAACTGTATCATGTCGCCGTTGATGGGTGAGGCTGGGAGGACTCCACAGCAATAGCCGGAAATTATGCCCATGTAAAATTAATCATATTGACTGGTTCTAAGAATATACAGCGAGGCGAAGATCTTGGGAGAGCTTGTCATGGTGGGAGAGGGGGTCCTTGTTCCCAGAGGCTTCCTGGTTTTGAAATCCTGCAAGGAGGCCAGGGAAACAGAGGTGTCCCTGAGTGACTGGTGAGAACACTCTCCCTCATCCAGCCTTTGCTTTTCAGCAGGCAAAGGTGGAGGAGAGGTGTTCTCTGAACAGGAAAAGAAGGAAATAGGATCCCCTAACCATTATGCATCCAGCATATCCATATCTTTCTGTCAAATCAATACTTGGCTTGGCTTGGCCTCACCGGATGAGTCACGGAAAGCATCCTTGCCCCCATTGTGTGAAGAGGTCTCTCTCCAAAGGGGTGGCGTTAGCCTGAAGCAACATCCCATTTCCAGGGTGGGATACTGGTTCCAGAAGATGCTGGTGTGCACTCTGCAGTCTGGGTATCCCAGGAAGAAAGGAAAGGCACCCAATCAGATCAATCACTGTGATTAAATTCTTGGGATCAGCAGAGCCGGGGACTCAGGGTACTGCTCTGTCAGCATTGCTAGTAGGGTGGGAATGTCTTGGACTTCAGAAAGCCATTTTATACAGAGGCTCACTTTCAGCCCCAGTAAGTGAGAAGGAAAGCCTTTGCATTCTTCCAAGGGAAGGCTTGGAATTCCCTTGGGGCAGTCCTGGACCCCTCACTCTCTTGTTCATAAGAGCCGTGTCTCAGGATGTCCCTGGTCCTTCTTGGCAGCCATAAATAACACCTGAAAGAGTGACTTGGGGAAGAAGCAAAAAGGAGAGAATCCCCGTGTCTAGGGGCTCCTCAATATGGAAAGAGGGCAGTCAGGAAGTGTCTCTGGTGACAGCCAAAGGCCCAATAGGCTTTTTGATCATTCCGTTTCTCTGTTTCCAGAGTCGTCAAGGCAACTGAAAGGGAGCCAGCCTTAGCGTCCAGGCACCATGGTGGGAGTGATGCTGAATAAGAAAGGGGCTGCTAAGATGGGGGGCGGGGATGCCTTTGATTGTAAAGGAGGGCAAGTAAATGGTGCCTGTCTCTGGGATGGGAGATGGGGCTGCTTGGGGTAGGGTGCTCCCTTTCTCATAAGAAACAGCGCAGGTCCCAGTAGACCGGCCACATCCCATCCTCCCTTGATTTGCTCTCCCACTCACCCGGGGTCACCAAGTGGCAAGAAGGTCCAGTGATCTCTGCGCAGTTGGGGGACCCACCCAGGTGCTCACAGCCAGCCCACGGGATGAAGAGCCCTGTGGCTCACTGCTGCTCCCTCCCCTGTACACACACCCAGCTGTCCTTGTGGAGCTCCAGCCCCCGAGGCTGCCCCAGACAGTTCCCAGACCTTCGGACTGGCTCCCATCTCTGCCCAGGCTGGGCACAGCTCAGAGGGTATATAGGGAGTGTGGGTTCTGGCACCAGCATTCAGTCCTCTACCCAAAGTGCCCTCTCCCCTCTTCGACACAAGGCCTGGCCCTAGGTAGCTGGAGGGAGAACAGCAGAGAGTCAGGAAGCTAGACCACTCCTTTACACCCTTTTCATACCTGGGGAGGAAGCCCCTAATTTGTGTGTTAGGGGAGGGTTCCTCTTTCCTCCAGCTGTCGCCTGCCCTCTGATGGTGAGACGAGACGAAGAACTTCTTACACACATGCCGTGGGCCCCAGTCTGAATTGCCCAGCTCCTGCAGCCGCCCAGGCCCGGCCTCACTCCAGGAGCTCCAAACCAAACCTCTCCCGCACCCTGCCGCTTACCCCGGCCAGTGTTGGCGACTCCTTCTGCAAGGCAGCTCCCTGTGTGGGTGGGGGACTCTCCAGGTCATTTCCCTCACTTGACAAGCCAGGCCTGAGCCCAGAACACCAGCAAAACAGCGACCACAAAGCCAGAGGATTAGAAAACCCAAAAAGTATTGTCATTTCTGTATCCATGTGAGTTTTTCATTTCAAAAATTAATAATTACAGTCGTATAATTTTTATTCTTAATTCCATATGTTGGGGGCTTATTAGCAAAGCACCAGAATCTTCTGCATACTTTGGGGCTGACATGGGTCCAACTCCAAATCACGGTGTCCCTCAGCTTCTGCAAAGGAATCTCCAGTGACCCCACAAGATGCACATATGTGGCACACGCACACACTGTGTGTGATGAAATGGATAGGCCTGAGTGGAGAACCCCAGATTAGTGATCGATTGGTCCACCCACCACCCAGGTCCAGCGGAAGCCCCAGTAGAGCAACCTAAGCCCCTTTTATCATCAGAGTGATAAAGACACAGAATAGGACTGGCTTATTTTCAAGTTTCATTATCTTATCTAATTTTTTTAAAAAATCTTTTTGTTGAAAAACAAGACCTTCGTCTGTACTGTCATCTTGATTTATTTATTTATTTATTTTTATTAGAGTAAATTCTGTTGACATTATGTTGGGCAAGTTTGGAAATCCCCTGCAATGAGGAACAAATGGGGAAGCCTGGGACCCAGCAGCTGAGTTGGGTCCCCAGGATAAAGAGACGAACAGCAAGTTAAAGGGTGATGTCTTGGTGCAGGAAAATTGTGTTGTTGAGCTGTGGGAAATGACTACTGGGCAGATCAGGCCACAAAAGCAAGACAGAACACTCCTAAGGGCTGACCAGTCACACACTGGGTGCTGAGTACATGCTTCCTTCAGGAGACCCTAGCTGAGATAGGTGGGAAGCCAGGCCGGAAGGGCCAAACACACAGGCTTAACCACCTAGCTGGAGCCAGCAGAAGGCCAGGCTCTTATGCCCTTTGGGTTCAAGTTCAAGACCCCCATCTGCCCCTTATGCCATCACCAGGGCTTTCGTTTGTTTCTCCCTTCATTTCTCAAGTTTCTCAGCAAAACATTAACTTGGAATGTTCTGACCTTGTCTTGGCTGAGCCAGTGATTAAGAGGGCTAGTCCGCAGCAGAGGCCACACAGCCAGGAGGAGAGCATCCCTGCAGCCCAGCAGAGGCTGGAGGAGGGGCCTGCTGGGGCTAGAATTGGGGAGTCACTGAACCAACTGCCATTGACCTCTGGGACGCCCCCACCCCTCTCCACACTCATCCTCATCATGCAGAGGCAGGCTTCTGCAGAGCAGGGAGCAGGTAGGAAATTGTAGGCTGGGGAAGGCATATTATGGCTGCCTACAGGAAAGCCTCTGGGTCTGATGGGGGAGACACAGGCCTCCCTCGTGGAGGTGAAGATTCATGTCCACCTCAGGTGCCCTGAGTGTCAGGCTCTGTCCTGGCAAGGTGGGGGACCCACTTTCACTTCCACAAGATAACTTGAGATGCAATAGAAGGCAGCAACCCCACAAACATAAAACTGTCCCGTGTAAATGCCCTGTTGGGGGTGACGTGGGAACCCCTGAAAGATGAGTCCTCAGGTAGGGGTGCTGGCTCTGAGCCAGATTCCCACATAGATAAGGGCAGCATAAGCCCACCCTGGCAGATGGGAATGGGACAAAGCAGGAGGGCTGGAGAGCTGACAAGTCGGGAGTTGTGTTTTGTTTCTTTCCATTGTATTTTGTTTTTGTCCCTCTGCAATGAATCTCATTCTGAGGCTGGTGGACAAAGGAATTTCTCATTTTGAATAAATCTGGACCTGCCACCAGCCTGGCTGAGGGAGAATCAGTCGGGTGGGTGGGTGTGTTGCCGTTACTACTCTGAAGGAGTCAGTGACACACGCTGAACCTGCCAAGGCTGTCCTCACCTGCTTTGGGGCTGCAGTGTCCTTCAGCTGTCCCAGTTGCAGCCCACTTGGGCTGAGAAATTACTCATGGAATATTTAAACCCGTGGCCATGTTTTCTGTCACCAAGGCAAACATCCAGATTGTCCCCACAGACTCACTCAGCAGAACGTCCCAAGAAATACACTATAGGGTTCCAGGGTCAGGAATCCTCCCGCAACTTCCGCCCCCCGCCCCCCTTTGCTCCTGCCCCCAGCACAGGAGTGGCTGGATGGCAGCCAGGGCATGGGGATGAAGCCGGGGACAGAATTTCCTGGGGTGACACTGGTCTTGCAGCTGGAAAAACCTTGGCGGGTCCCAGAAAGAACTGCCCCCACTGTGGACAGCAGACCCGGGCAAGGGTGCCAAAGACTCCTGGGCAGATGTTTTTACTGCAGGAAACAATAGAATGGACACACTTCTCCCATCTCTGGAAGAGAAACTCAGCCCACGGGAGCAGTCACAGATGAGGTGGCCTCTGGGGCTGGCTCTTTCAGGGAGGGAGACTCACCTCTTATAGGCCTTCCACAGACCACAATCCCTGGCTTCTTTCTGACCCCAGGGATTTCTCAGGGGAGAACAGAACTGGGCTCAGTCATAGAGTTGGAGTGACTGAAAAACCCAGGTCGCTGCAGGGATACGGGCGTCACTAGTGTTGGTCTTCTAGTACCCTCCCAGGTACCAGTCATCCACCCTCTACACTCCCCACTCCAAGTACCAGCCCCCAACCTCAGGCCACCAAACCAGGACCGAGGGCTCTCAGGCAACAGTACCCAACCAAAAGTGACCTCCTTTTCCTATCATTTCAATGTCTTGCCCCTTGCTGGTCTGACAAATCAAACTGGGCAGATGTGTCCCTGGCGGCTAATGGACATTAATGTGTTACCATCTCTGTTGCCACGTGCCTTTTAACAGGGACCTTTGAGAGCCCAGTCCTTAACCCAAAGCATCTCTAATTGCGGGGGAATTTTCTGGCACAGGCCAGGCCAGAGGGAGCCAGCATGAGGCAGGGACGCCTCTGGCTACTGGGAAGCAGCAGAAGTCTGTCTGGCCTCGAGCTCTGTTACCCGAGCAGAACTCCACCTCCCCTGCTGCAGCAGAGAGGGACCCAGGCAGCCAGCGGACGGGCTGATCTCTCTGCAGTTCTCCCAGGGGGGCCTTTGGATCACAGAGGCTGCCATGCCAAACGTTTAATCAAATATTAAACATGGTCCGTAAACTTAAACCAACGTCATATCTGGAACACCATGTCCCTCCTTAAGAGCAGCCCAGCTTTAGGGAAGTTTCAACTTAGCTTGGCCTGGGTGTGGGGCAGGGGCTTCTTGCTTCATGCCCCCTTGTGGGCAGGAAAAAGGGGAGACAGGCAGGGACCATGGCAGGGGTAAGACGTGTGGCTTTCCTCCTCCATTCTATTATTATTTTCCCCTGATTTTTATCTAATCTCTCCCTGATTGTCCTGGTGAAACTTAATAGACAAAGTGAATTTTTATTACATCATCAATATAATCTCCAGCTAATCAGCAGACACAGGGGCCACTGCAAGCCCTAGAGCTCCTCATCTGGCTTCATAAATAGTAGGAACAATCATTGCCAAGCCAAACTCTTCCAGCTCCTCCCGGGAGGCCCCTCTCCCTGCTGAGCCCCCTCCCCAGACCTATTCTTGGGATTTCTTTCTTCCCACGGATCCCCCCCACCCATTGGGCCACATTGCCGGTTGATGGAGATATCTTCCCCATTAGTATTTTTAGTTTTCTTCCTCCAGCTTCAGCTGTTAAAATCACAAATCTGGGGCTTGTGTTTCGAATGCCAAAATAGCCTAATGTCGACTGATTTTGATTCTGCTTTTCTCTGAGCTGGGAATATGATATGTCATAAGATATTCTATAATCGTATGGATTACAGGATATACTATCAACCACATGATATGCTAGATTAAGTTATATGTTATTCTGCACATATATAACCTATATATCAAAGTGTTTTGGTCACTTAAATTTGAACCATGCATCCTGTGTACTGTAGCATAGATGTTAAATTATGTATTTTATTTATATTATAGTATGCCTTCTATTTATATAGCATTTTTATCTGTAAAATACTTTCCTATTTAGTACCTCTTTTTTCCCTATTCCAACCAGGTACAGTTGATACCTTTTTTATAAAGAAAAACGAAAAAGGGATCATGAAGGAAAATTACAACCTGGTCCAGTCCTGCCAGGATACGGCAGAATGGCTCGGCTCAGGAAGGGTGCCAGCAAGGCAGGGAAGTGGGCACTGGTGAATCAGGGATCAGGGGCGAAGGTGTACCTGCTGACCAGGCAGGCAGATTCGTGGGGACTGACCTGCTGGGCAGCCCCTGGTCAAAGGGTGACCTTCATTCAAGGAGTAGGAGTTTTTTTCCCCCCATCACAAAACTACCCAGTTAAATGTGCAACTGAGTGTGCCCCTTCCAAAGCCTCTTGCTATGAGACTAGGCCCATGCAGTAACAGGAAGCTGCCTTCTCTCTGTGGTCCTGGTCATACTGCTCTATGATGGTTTGGATTTCAGAACACCAGCAAATGCCACTTACAGTCAAATTCTTTCAATAAAGTGAGTGATGAGGCTAATAAATCTAGCCTTGGGCACCCACAACAGTGTAGACCATTTGGGAGAAGGGTAGTCTGCTTCCTGCAGACAATCAGGACCAGCTCTGGGAGTGACTGGCCCCCGTTCCCCAGTCACCCCTCTGACTCCTGAGAGGAGGGCCATTTCCACGCATCTGATTCAGCAGGTGATCCACGTGTGTCTGGGGCTCATGCACAGGCCCTTCCAGCTTGGGCCTGATCATTCAGGGGAGGCCTGGATGTTACAGGGTTCCTGAGGATGGGCAGTGTTTAGTACCTTGGATGCTGCCTGCTGCAGAGGTAGCTGGCACAGCAAGGATGCACTGCACCTAGGAGCCATGTGCCTGGGTCCTTGCCCCCCTGGGCTCTGGCTCCCACACGGACCCAGTGTCCTCACCTCGTTGCTTAGAGCCTGGGCATTCTCTCACCTCACTGCAGCAGCACCTGCTCGACCCATTGCTTAGGGGCATTGTGAGAATCACATGAGAAGGGAAAACACGGTGTAAAAGTTAAAATGTCCAGGGTCACTGTCATGCATCCAGGATCGGCACCCCCATCAGACCACTGAGCAGCTCTGAGGATCCTGCTCACTCTCGGAAACAGGATGTAAGGGGCGGCACAAAGGCCCGAGAATGCGTGGGAAGGGATATTAGCAATGTACCTACTATGTGACAGAGGCACACACGCGGCCTCTCATTTGTTTTATCTCATCACATCCTCGTGACAAAGCTTCGACAGAGATGTCACTGTGCCCCTTTGAATGTCAAGGAAATGGAAACTCAGAGAGCAGCAACTCAACTGAGACTATACACACCCAGATTTGTCATCTTCTCAAGCCTGCCACACTTCCTTGACTGCATGCTCCCTTTATGGAAGTAAATAAAAAGATCACCTCTTACATCTCTCTCATTTTGCAGACGGGGAAACTGGAGCCCTGGGACATGACTGGCTTATTTCTTAAATTATCACACACTGTTTTGTATGGAGGATGTGAAAACACATACACAGAGAGAGAGATGTGTACACATTTATGGATACACAGAGATAACTCACATAGACACACCCTTATACATATACATATACACAGAGATTCAAAAATAAGTACACACAGACACACATAGGAACAGACTCAGAAAGAGGCATTCATACAGATACCCATATATGCAAGCACACACACACACACACACACACACACACACACACACACACCAAAATGCAGATACATTCACAAACACATTCACAGACACACACATAGAAACATTCTGGTATCCATAAAAAGGTACACATAGAGATACACACACGGAACCAGAGGCATACCCTCACACAGACATACACACTCACATACCACTCCTTAATGACAAGGCTTAATTAACCACAAGGCCAGAAACATAATTTAGCCACCTAACTTGTCGCAAGAAGAAGTAAAAGCAACTGGTTTGCAGAGAGAGATGACAGGGGCTCCACTTGGAAGGGAGGAGGGAATACAGGGCCCCATAAAGGTGGCCGCCAAATCCTCATTACAAGTCAACAAATAAACAGAAGGCATTTGCTGAAAGCACTCCCCCTGCAACCTCCCTTCTGCGTCAACCTGCAGGATCTTGGCCAAATTTCTGTTCATCTAACCAAGACCAAAGGCAGACCTGGAGAAATTTGGGGCAGACCTTCCAAGAGCTCCCCAGCCCCAGGCCCTGGCTATAGACAGCTGTCATGTAGGTAAGGGGAGGACTTGAGCAGAAAAGGCAGCCTCCAGGAGGTGGCAACTGGGAAGGAAGGAGAGGAGAAGGGTAGGTCTCCAGCTGCAGCATCTCCTGGAGACCAGCACTCACTCAGGCTGCCTCTGGCTATGGCTGAGTGAGAAAGGTTTTTGTACACCCAGCCCTCTGCTATCCAGCCAAGACTGCTCCAGCCTGGGAGGCTCCTGTTGGCTCATGGGAACACATTTGGAAGAGAAGGTGGCCCTGCTTAGCTGTATTAAGAGAACACACACCGTCTCTCTCTCTCTCTCTCCTCTCTCTCTGTCACACACACACACACACAGAGCAAAGGGTTAATGATGGCAAGGAGTTCACCAGGGAACAGGAAACCTATGGTTTTCTTTAAAATAAAATCCTGAGGATCCAGGAATGAGTTTTCTGTTTCCTCCATCTGATGGATAAGCTGACCATTTGGAAGTAGAATCTGCCCTGGGATGATGGGGCCACCTACTTTTGCAATACTGACTTGAGCTACATGTGCTGGATGGGAGATGTGAAGGTTGTCGCTGGAGGTGCTACACGTGTTACCCTGTCCTGCATAGACTCTGTGCCAACCAGCTGCGAGGGGTGAGGCTTGGTGGACACCTCTGGGGACTATGGCACAGAGCAGGCTGTGGTGTGTCTGCTAGAGGTGTGCCATGTAGATTCATGTTGTAGCCGTGGGTTTTGCATTTACACTGCATCCTGTGGTTCAGGGGGAGCATGCACATGTGTGTTGGTGCTGTGTGGGTCAGCATGTGTCATGTGTGGGAGAGCTGTGTTTTCTACGCTGGTCTAGAAAGAGAGGGGAGGGTGCCCAGAGGGCTTTCTTCATTCCTCCAAGGCTGCAAAGCTCCCTCATCCTGGGACTTGCTATCTGGCAGAGCCCCACCCTTTCCCTCCCAGTTCAGACTCCAGGGATATGTCACACCAGGACCACGGTTGTTCACAGCCTGAATGAAGTGCTCTGAGTCCAACCAGAATTCTGGAATCAGGAGCCTCTCACTGCAGCTGCAGTGAGAACTGTGTGTGTATATGTGCACATGCATGTGTGTGGGTGCAAGTATGTAGTGTGTGTTTCCACCTGCCCACACACCACTTCCATGTGAGTGCACTTCACTCCCGGGCTGGGAAACCTGGGCGAGGAGCTGAGGAGATGTGCAGACGTGTATGCTCATACGTGCTGAGTGTATGCAAGTGTGTGTGGGCTGTGATGGGCTCGGGTGGGCCAATTTTTAGTGACAGATTGTGTGTACGTCTATGACTACAGTTTCTACCAAGTGCATGTAAAAAACAGAAGAGATGAGTCCAAGTCCCTGGGTGGGCACGCCTGCAGTTCTCTGCAAATGTGTGTGAGCGTGGGTGTCTTTTTGAGGGGCTTCTGGCCAGTGGTGGGGGAGGAGTGTGGGAAAAGTGTGTGGGGAGAAAGACTCCACACATGTGTGGTTGCGGGCCACCCAATTGGGTGGACACTAAGTCAGTGTCCTCCAGAGACCTCGCCACTTTCTTGGACGCACGGCTGGGCCATCTGTGGCATTTTCTCACGTTCTGCCCACAGATTCCCTGGGAGACCGGAAGAAGCGGGGGTCAGCTCCCCAGAAGGTAGCCCTGAGGTCTCTTCTTTGAGGCAACCGCAAGTGCAGGGCCGCGTGTGTGTGTGCACATGTGCGTGTGCATGTGTGTGTAAGAGAGACAGGAAGAAAGAGAGACGGGGCAGCTACAGGAAAAAAGAGGCCCCTGCCCCACTGCCTTCATCTGGGCTGGAGCAGATGGTGCTTAGACCCAACCAGCGAGGCCAGAAGCAGCACTTGGAAGCAGCCTTTTGTAAGGGAAGGACCAGGGTGGGGCTGGGGATATGATCTCTGGCCAAATGCTTCTCTGCTCTCCTGGGCCTGTCCCTCTGTCCAGATACACAGAGCTCCTGAGCCTAGCCCATGTGTCCAGCTGCACATGTTTTGTCTCTTTGCCTCATCTCTGTGCCCCCTGGAGGCTGAATCCAGCTACTTGGGAGTACAGGCACAAAAGGCAGGCCATCCCCAAGCCTGGCCCCAGCCCACCTCTGACCCCAGCACGAGCCATTTTGCTCCTAGGCAGCAGGAGAAAGGCCAGTCCTACATGCCCAGGAATCCTGGGAGCTCAGGCACAGATCTGGTGGTTGCCCCATTTGCTCATCTGGAAGCACCACCACTCTTGCCCCTGAGGACACCGACCCCTCCTCAGATCCAGGGTTTGGCTGTGTGCTTTGCCCCGTGCATGTGCAGCAAGCCCCTGCTGGGCGCTGGTTCCCTGAGTAAGTCCTAAGTGCCCAGGCTGAGTGTGTATACGTGTATCTGTGTGTGTGTAACTATGTGAGGATAGTCACTTCCTGCAGCTGAGGCTGGATCCTGACCCTCTCTAGCCTCTCCCAGAGCCCATGTATCAGAATCTCCTGCGATTCTGGTGGAAAACAAAGCTCCTGACCCCACACCTTTGAATTCCCTGAGGATGAGGCCAAGAAGTCTGCAGTTGGAAAGCAGCCTCAGGGGTCTCCACGCATGTCAAGTTGCCTGTCCCTGCAGCCCAGGGTCAGCTCCCTCTCTAGGTTGTCAACAATGCTGCAGCTTCCTTTGGCCTCAACCTGACACGCTCCTGGGTATCCCCTAACTTTCTGTGGCTCTCCTCACGGCCCTGGGGCTCGGCCTTCCTCCCCGGGAGAATGACAGCCTACATTTTTGGAACCATCTGCTTATACCATAAAACCGATTCCTTAGGCTGTTGTTATAACTGTTGTAACAGACATGTCTTCCCCACTTGCAGGAAGTGGGTCCCGATCTCACACTCTTAAATCCTCATCCTCACATAGTTACACACACACAGATACACTTATACACACATATATAGTGCAAGTGCACACACATACCCGTATTCAGGCTAGCCAACGCCTCTGGTGACACATTATGTGTAAGCTCTTTGTTTTCAATGGTGAAGCTATTCTGTGCCCAGCTGTGGAGTCGTCCCCTTGCTCAGCACCTCACACAGCTTCCCAGCCCTTCCCAGAGTCCATTCAGTGGGAGGTGGAGGCTCTGAAGGCAGCACAAGGGCTGTGCGACAGGCAGCACTGAGGTCCAGCCCTATGGCTCCACTGACAAGCTGTGTGAGTTGGACAAGTCCCTTTCCCTACTGGTTGGCCTCAGTCTCCCTGTCTAGCAAACGGGAATCTACACACTGCCTAGATGAGTTGCTTGTGAGCATGGAACACAGTGATTTCGGTAAAGCATCTGGCAGTGCCTGGAATGCAGTGAGCCTGAGATAATGGTAGCTGTTGAACAAATGAGAAAACAAAAAAAGAAGTCAAAAGAGTTCACGATCTAGGACATCCCTGGCCTTGCCGCCCTTGCCCTTACCTCAGCTCTCCCTTCCTGGGAGGTAAGTTCCATCTCTGCACCTCTGCTCAGGCTATTTCCCTTACCTGGGGTACCCTCTTCACTCCTGCTTTCCCAAAACCAAAGCCTGCTCCTCTCCACAGACTGGGCCGAGCCTCCTTCAGGAAGCCTCTAACTGCTGCAAGCCTCGTCAATATCTCAGAGTCCCCCATGCTTCAGCCTCCCTGGAGCTTCAGCCTCCCCACCCAGCAGCACAGACCACGTGGTGGTCTCTCCTTCATCTGGAGGGAATGGAGGGGCCATCAGTTGATCCTCAGAAAAGACCAGTTGCTTTTTCAATACTAAATTTATTGTAAATGTTTTAATTCTCAATAGTGTTTGTAATAGAAAAAATAAACAAGATAACAATGTAGCAAGAAGAGAAGGACATCCATATTCCCACTCCCCAATGATAAATGACTGTGAAGGTCTTGGTTGTTGTCCTTAAGTCTGGCGGGGGTTCCAGCCGGGAGCCACAAGCAACCCAGGCTGGGCTCTTGCTCACCCATACTGTGCCCAGTGCTGGGCTGCACATTGTGTGAGGAGCAGGAGCCTCACCCAAAGCAGAAGTGGTCACAGCCCTTCCCACCCACCACTAACAGCCCAATTTGAGATGCCCTGTGTCCCTCACCTGCTTCTCTAGTGACCGGGGAGATGGCCAGGAAGATGCCCAGCTTTGGGGTGGAAGGTCAGGGTGTGAGTTGGGTTTGGAGGAGGGAGGAAGCCTTTCATTCTAGTCCACCCAGGAACTCCTTTAAGTAAGTCACTGGGCACCTGTGGAGCTCCATTTCTTCTTCTGGGGATGGGAATGAAATGGGTCACCTCGAAGAACGCTTCCTGTTTCACAGTCTCTAATCCTATGATGTAAAGTTCATGCTGGATTTAGAGTTCAGATTCCAGGGTGGTGCAACCCCTGGGGAGCTCTTGAAGGCTGAGGATGGGAAGGCATAGGAAGATTTCAGGGGTCACTCAGAGACCACAGTCAGAGGTGCCAAGTCCATGCAGGGATTGAAGAGTTAAAATGGAGACGGGTGTGATGGAGAGTCCTTGTCAATATCAGGCTCTAACCAAGATCAAGGGAGGCAGTGGTGATGCTGTAGAAAGAGCACTGGATCTAGAGCCTAGAGACTTGGGTTTTCATATCTGAGAGCCAGGCGATGACCGAGGGCGGGGCCAGGTGATGACGGGGGTGGGGCCATGGTGGGGTGGCAAGGAGTTTCATTCCTGTAGCTTGGAGCGCCTCCTAACCTGTAAGTCAAGAATAACAACACTGGCTTCATGAGTGGTTATGGCAATTAAGTGAGAAAACACAAACATCTAGAATAGTCTTGTATAATGGTAATAATCATAATCATAAGAGAGGAATTGTTAACATGTATTTATTATTTACCATATCCCCAGCATGATGCCAAGTGCTCTAATGTGCTATCTCATTTAATGCTCCCAGTTTTCCTAGGAGGACATTTCAATTTCTATTTTACAGACAAAGAAATAGAGGCACAGAGTTTAACTGCCCTAACTTCCCAGGGCACAGAGCAAGTAAGTGGCACAGCCAAGATGTCAAGCCATGCTCCCAAGAGTCACATGCTTGGGGAAGAGCGCCTGTGCCTATTGTGGTTAAGTAGCCACATTCAGGGAGTAGCAGGTCTTTATGACTGGGACTCAGCCTTCCTAAGTATAGATGCCACCATGCAAGATCAGAGCAGCCAGCTCATGAAGTTCAGTGGGTGCATAGCGAGCACTCAATAACGAGTGTTTATTTATTGCTTCTGTTTACAGCTCTATTCCCAAAGTGAATTGTTTGTTTAAGTAAGGAGCATTTACCTTTATTACAGTCATTGGTAAATAAAATTATATTTGCATTTCCACAAATATGTATGAGTTTAATTAGTCTTGCAATTCGTACACAAGAGCCAGTCCAGGAAACACATTCATGAGCTCACACTTCTACCCTAAGCAGAAGGCCTTCTCTGACAAACACCGTCAGGATTAAATAATTCACTCATTCATACTTACTGATCACCCACTCTGTGCCTCTGCTGGAGTCACAACGATGACCATGGCAGAGAAGACTCTGGCTGTCCTGGCGCTTACATTTTCATGAGAGAGTCAGATGATAAATTAAAAATTAAAACTAAAAACCTGATCGTAAGTGTTGCGCTGAGAATATAAATGTATGGATGAGGCGTGACTGGGGCCTCTGTATACGTGTGAGTGGGGAGGGCTCCCCTGAGGAGCCGACAGCGAAGCCAAGATCCAAACAAGAAGCAGACATGGCGGGAGAAGGTACTTCCAGCAGAGAGAACAGCAGGTGCAAAGGCCCACAGGCAGGAATGGGCTTTGCGTATTCAAGGGACAGGAGGAAGATCAGTGTGATGGGATCATCCTGGGGTGATAGGGAGAGTGAGGTGGGAGGGGCTGGTGGGGGCAGCTTGTGTCAGGCCTGGCAGGGGTGTCTGAATTGTTTTCTAAGGTTAGCAAGAAACACTGAAAGAGCCATGTTCTGATGCCCATTTCACAGAGATCTTTCGGCTGCTGTGCGAAGCCAGCTGCTATAGGAGGGCAGACATGGAGAGGGGCGGCCAGAGGAGAATGATGGGACATGAATTAAGAAGGGCAGTGAAGGTGCGAGAAACAGATGGGGTCAGGATGGGGTCCCAGGGCTTGTTGATGGATTGGGTGTGGTGTGGGGAGAAAGAGAGGAGCCCAGGACGATTTGAGGCACTCAGTGCTGAGTGGGGCCATTTACTGGGAAGGAACATGTTTTAAGGGTGGGTGATCAAAACTCTGATTTGGCCTTGCTAAGAGCGGGAGGCCTGTTAGGTGTCCAAGGAGAGGCATTAGGTAGGCAGGTGAATATATGATCCTGGAATTCAGAGTGATGATCTGGGCTGTAGGTATAAATTTCAGAGGCATCAGTATGTCATGGTATTTAAAGTCATTTATAACAGAACAAATTAAACAAGACTTTGTAGATGTGATTATTGTTTCTCCTCAATGTGGACTGAGCATCAATTAGGTCACAGACTGTATGATGCACACTATGAGGTCATGCATGCGTGAAACCTGGAACAGAGGATGCTGGGAGTCCTCCTTCTCCATGCCCCCACCCCACCTCCAGGCAGGTGCTCACCCATGCTGACACTGCCAGCCCTCACTTTGTCATTAATGAATGAGACAAAGGAAACTATTCTTCCTGCCCTGAAGTGTCCAGCACCATCTCACAGAACTTAGCCCAGGTCTGTCCCTCCCGTGATCCCACCTAAATCCCTCATGCTGTAGCTTCATTCCCTCCAGCTCTTGCCAGGGCCACTGCTGCTGCCCTTTCTTGGAGCGTCTTTCCCGGGATGCCAAGGTTGCATTACATGCAGCAGGGAGAGCGGGAACTGCTGTCCAGGGGTGAGTCAGCCAGATTCACAGTGGTGATGTAGGTCACAGAGATCCCTCCTCCCTGCCCCACTGCTGCGGCTAGAGCCTTCCCAACCAGCCTGCCCTGCGATGCATGTCCCTGTGGCCCACATACCCCGACCCAGCCACCCCCGCCAGCCTGGCCATGCCAGCTTGTTTCTCTGAATGCCAGAAGAGCCCCTCGGGAACTTCTCTTTGGCCCCCAGAGCCACCACCAAATGCCTGAGGCAGACAGCTGGCCCGTTTTCCCTGTTTTAAAGTAAAAAACTAATAAAAGCGACACACAAAGAGAGACGCTGCTGTTTTACTTACAAATGAGAGATGTAATCATTCACACAGGTACCTGGGAGGCTCTGGGCTGGGGCCAGGGAGCCAGTGCCTGGGAGGGAGAAGGGCCACAGCTACCTTCTCCACATCCTGCTGGATGCCAGCAAGTGAGAGAGCCACTTGGGTCCCCACCCCAAACTTCTCTCACATCCCAGAGCCAAGTCCTCCTTCCTTGTCACCTTGAGAGATACTCTGGGGTCTGAGCCCACTGTCAGGAGGGTGATATTCAAATGCCCTGAAGAATGATGGGGTGTCTGGCTGCAAGGCTAGGTACAGATAGGGAGAGCTGTGCATACATCAATGCATGCGCACTGTTGTGAGTGAGTAGTTATTAATAAAGCTGTGTCTACTGTCCCGCTCTCTAACGTTCCAGCCCTACACTGCCCATGAAGCCTGAGCATCACCTCTCTCCATCCTCACAGCAAGCCCATGACAGCATGAGCAATTCGGTAGCTAACAGTGGCGTGTGGCCTTTCCATTTACATTAACTTTATTCCGATGTAATTTAAAAATCCGTTCTTCACTTTTACTAGCCACATGCCCAGGGTTCAACAGCCACTAGTAAAGAGTGGCTACAATGTTAGATAGCCTGTGTGTCTACATAGCACATTTCCTGCATGCCAGAAAGTTCTATCAAACAGTGCTGAGAGCACTGCCTATGCAAGGACTCACAACAGTGCATGAGTGAAAACACACACATGGGCGTGTGTGAGCATCACTGGAATGTTCACGCATGCACAGCACAAGGGGTATAGCTGTGCATGTGTTTAGGCTGTGTGCATGTGTGTGCACATGAATGTGCACGTTTGTGCATGCATGTGTGCATGTGTGTGTGCATGTGTCTGAGAAGTGCCCAGCCCTTGTTCACCATCCCAGGCATCCTGCTGCCTGAAGGAAAGCCAGGAACATAAGCTCTGGAATCAAACTGTCCAGGTTGGAATGTGGACTCTCCCAATCTCTAGCTGTGTGACCTTAGGCAAGTGGCTTAACTTCTCTGTATTTCAGCTTTCTCTTTAGAAAATAAAGAAAATAACAGAACCATCGTTGAGGGTTATTAGAAGCATTACATGAGATAATATGTGCAAAGCTCTCACAGAGGCTCCCAGCACACTGTGAGCTATTAATAAACATTAGCTGTTACTGTCGTTTCCAAGAGGCAGTGTGTTTGCTGTGCAGGAGAAGCCTTGAAGAGTCTGCCATATCAGGGAGAGCGTTGAGAACCCCGATGAGACTGAGGATGGTTTCATTCTGAAGGCTGCCACCGTTTCCTGAGAGCAGCAGGGTGGGGCGGGGAGGGAGCTAGTGGGAGCAGCAGGGGTCCCCGACTCCACAGAGATGGGTGCTGCAGTGAGGAGGTGCCAGGAGGGGAGGTACAGGGGAGGTGGCAGGAAGGACGGAGCAGGAGTCCCGCTCTAGCATGCTGTTTACAGCCTGGATCTTCCTGTCAGGCCCTGGGAAGCATGCTGCTGAGTGAGGGAGAGAGAACCACGTGCATAACTGCTTCACGGTGTCAGAATTGCTTCCTACATTCGCTCAAGCACCAGGCCAGCTATTCCCTCACACTGCCCTCTAGGATCTAAAGTCTCACCTGGGAATGAGACCAACCCACAAGCGACAATTGGAATGAGAAAGAATCAGAGCAGAGGAGGCACCTGAGGGAATCACTAGTCCCAGGCAGCCATTTTAACACAAATCAATTCAACAGGTATTTGCTGAGTGAGTGCCTGCTCTGGGTAAAGACAGCACTGTGGGTGCTCCAGGGATTCAGAAAAGCAAAAAAGCAGGAAGGAGCCTCTGCCCTCAAGGAGTCGGGAGCCAGAGAGAGAGGCTCCAGGACTCAGCAGGCAAAGGAGAGATGGTTCGGGAGAGGATTACGCACAGGAACTGGCATTTGTAATGGACTTTGAAGATGGGTGAGACCTTTCAGAGAGCAAAACAAGGTCCAGAGAGGTTGGACAGCTTGCCCAGGGCTACACAGCCGGTGAAGACTCCAGCCAGGTGCGAGGTCTTTCTACCATGGAGGGGCAGGGAAAAAGCAATGCATCCCTAGGCACACAGTGCAGAGAGCAGGGCCTCACAGGTGCACACAGGAGAGACCAAGGCCATTGCCTGGGATGAGGGGGCCGCCCTCCCACCTGCCAACCCTCCAGCCTCCCGGAAGGTCCACCCCTTGCCATGAGAGGCTGCCTGTGTTTTCAGATGTGGCCAGCAGAGGGCACCAGGACTACTGCACAACCCAGAGCAAGGAGTTGGCCGCCCCCAGTGCTGGATTCAGCGCCTCAGACTCTCTGGGGCGCAGGGCACAAATGTCTGCCCACTCCCACGGCCCCATGGGGTGAGCCCATGATGGGACACCAGGTGGGGGAGCCACGCGCCTTCCGTGTGAAGGGTAGGGCTCCACGGAGGCAAGGCCTGGGTAGACGAGACAAATCCCAAGACCCTCCCACATCGGGTGGCACCTCAGGATGAATGAAAAAGTTTTCCCCTAGGAGGAGCTTGTGTCTAGTGGACATAAAATGAGTGTATTTTCTTTAGTTTCCTCCCAGAGAAAGCAAAAGGAGGGGTCTCTCCATCTGTCACCACCTCCGGGGCTCATCCCGGAACCCCTACAGCCAAGCAAGGAAATAATACAAACAGCCCCTGTCAGGCTTACATGTGGAGTTGGGGTGGAGACAGAAGCATAAAGTGGTCCCCAAAGACCTGCAATTTTCGTGTCCTTTTGCAGACATATGACAGAGGAACCGCGTCCTTTTACAGAGACCCAATCAGGAACTGGCCTTCCTGCCTTAATCATAAAGGCCCGTTGAAGTTAGCACTTGGGTTGCCCTTTTGCAGAAAGACACCCCAAAGGACTTGCTGGGAACCCCTTCTCTTGGATAGAGAGCACCATTCTCCTCTGAGAAGCCCAGGCCCTCAGCATGCCCACCAGGCCCCTTCAGTCCAGCCTGGGTGAGATTTCCCAAACTCCAAAGCAATGGGGTCCGAATTCAGTTTTTCTTCTTCCTGCTCCGAAAACCAGCCTATGTTTGGTTTGGACAGTGACAGTTTGGAGATTCAAATGAAAGTCATGATCAAGGTGGTGATAACCGAGTGCAGAGCAGAAAATGTAAGGGGAGAAGACGGAGACAAGAAGGAGGAAACAAACACCTGGGACAAAGAGGCGAGGGTGCAGGAGAAAGCCCAGGCGAGGGCTGAGTGGCCAGAAGGCTCAGGAAGGCCAAGCTGAGGATAGATGACCTATGACACCCGCCGGTCGTGCTGTGGGACAGTCCCAGGGATGTGCCACATCAGATCACATCTGTCCTTGGCTGTATGTGTAGGAATCTTGTGAAGTGAGTCAGCCAGCACCCCCTGGCAAGGTGGGGTGCCTCCTCTCTCCCTCTGCAGAACACCACTCACACCATCAGGAGGTGTCCAAGCTTCCCTGCAGGCCCGGGAGCTTTGTGCAAGCATGTGAAAGCCTGGGCCGCCTGCATGCGAGTCTGTGGCTTTGGGAGGTGGGGGTGATGGTGATGGCAGGGGGTGGGAGGGAGCAAGTGCAGGATGTGCAGGGACTTGCCGCCTGGGGACCAGGGCCCAGGGCTCCTATCTCTGCCTCTGACTCACAGTGCCATCTCAGGTGGACCACCACCTCCCCCATGCTCCCTACCTGCATCTGTAAAATGCAAATGGCAATCTCTGCCTCACCCATCCCGCACAGATGTGGTGATGCTTAGATTAGGCAAAGTGTGGAGAAAAGGCACTAACAAACACCATGCAGGTACCCTGCGTAGACCTGTAGCTGGGGGCCCTTGCCCAGGACTGAGAAGATGGCTGTTGCTCAGGAAGCTCCCTTTTAGGAGGGAGTGGGGGAAGACAGGAAAGTATATGGAAGAGAGTCAGACTCAAGAGAAGAAAGAGTTTCCAGTCCTTCGGGTTCCAATGCACCGCTTGCCCTAACACCTGTCCCCTGGGAGTCTGACGACCATAAGCCTTACCCCACAACCACTCTGGCCTGTGCAGTGCTCAGCTTTCCCTGGGGAAGACTGTTTGCCACCCCACCCCTCCCATCACCCCTCCAGGGAATATCCTCCCACCTCCCCCCATTGCTCCAAACAGCTGTGATTCAGAGAGAGTCATTTCCAAGGAAACCAAAAAAAAAAAAAAAAAAAAAAAAAATTCCAGGCGTCAGGGGAAATTTCAACCACAAAGCAAGTGGTTCCAGAGGAGCACTGACGGCACCCAGGACGCAGCTTGGTCTCCTGGCACTGGTGGCACCATCCTCAGAGGAAGAGACATAAACAGGACATATGTGCAGGGGCGTGGGGAAGGAGATGGATGTTTCCCAAAGCGGGAATCAAAGTTTTCAATAACATTTGTTGTTCAGCCAGAGGGCCCTCAAGACTAGAGGAACCCAAAAAGAGGCGAGGAAAGGTTAGCGAGGGCCTTTTTACCAGGAAGTGAATCGTGTTCTCTCCCGCTGCATGGCCAGTGTGGATCCAGGTAGGGATCCCTGCACTCTGATGGCAAGGCTCACCTGAGTAGGCTCCTCTGTGGCCTGGGCTCCTGGTGGATGCCCCACTGCCCAGGGGTGCTCAGGGCTGGCTTGAATCCCACATTCAGGACGTGACTGTTTACTGTCACTTCGGATTTCACCATACATATACACGATCTTAATATACTTGTGTAAATTACCTAACAACCCACATGTGCACACAAGGGAGCATGTGTCGTGCCAAGAGATGGGTTACATGAACTCTTCTCCTGCTACTTTCATGATCACTGTATGCTAATATGATGAAGGCGGCTCCAGAATTTTGCCATATGGATCTCAGAGTTGTGTGGGGACTGGGAGCTGCCTGGAAAGTCTGCAACCTCAGATCCGCTGGGTCACTGCTCTTTGGAATGGGGGCAACTGTCTTCAGAATTTGTTCCGGACAATGAATTCAGTCTTATTTTAACATTTTGAAATGACTGGCTAGGAAAAAACAACAAAAAGACAATAAATAACACCAATAAGGTTTGTACTCTGGTGTAGTTTTTAATCTAAGTCAGATTCTGCCTGGTCCAAATCATACAGAGACTATTTTTAATTCCAGAATCACCAGTTGAATAATCCTCCATAGGAAGGATTTCCAGCATGGTGTTCTATTGTTGAAGTCCACCTGGGTGCAGGGAGGCCCACCTCCCATCCGAGGCCACATGGCAGCCTTGTCCCTAGGACTAGCCATTCCCTCACACAGCTTCAAGGGTGAGGAAATGAGCGCAGAGGACAGCTTTCCATCAGCCCACCGTGTAGACAGCGCAAGCCTTCGGAACATGACGCCTCAGTTTCTCTTGCTTCAAACAGTGCTGTGCAGCCCCCTCCCCGGCTGGCTTTCAGAAGAGGTTCTGTAAACACCCGGCTCTGTGAGGCCAGTCATCTCTTCTCAGAGGCTGAAACCGGCTAGACAATAGGCCAGAGCGGGAAGTGTCTGCATTCATACCCAGTCCTCTGCTTCCCTCTCTTCTCTTCCCCTCCCTCTCTTTCCCTTTTGGCCCTGGGGATGTATTTTGCATCCTTTAAATGATCTTGTTTATTCTATGTGTCGGAATATAGTTATCTGAATATTAATTATGGCTTTAGTGAAGTTCATCGGTTGAATGCAGGAATGGAGAATTCCTCCTTCACTTTCAGCCACCTGCTTTGATTTCTCTGTTTATCTGCTTGACTGAGCTGAAATCAGTTTCTGTAAGTGAAAGTCGGCTGCTTGGAGCAGATGTTAATGCTCAGAAATAGTGTACGGTCTGCTATTAGCATAAGTAGCATGATGCTAATAAATAGAGGTGTGCAGGGCTGGTAGCAGTGGTGCCGGTGGGGACCGAGGGACAGCGGCCTGCCCAGTGATACAGCCCGTGCCCTACCCAGAGGAAGATGGAGAGCCCCAGCCTGGGTGCTGGACACCTTCTGCCCAAGCCAGCCCCACCCTTCCCCATCCCCAGCACCCCAGTATGCAGCCAGCTAGGGGCTGATGATTAATGACAGTGAGGACTGTAACCAAATTGTAGTACCATTAGCACCAAGTCACAACTGACAACTAGATACATCATCTCTGAGGTTTCTATCCAGCTAACTAATTTAACTATGTGAATACGGGAAATGCTGCTCTGATGCCATAAGGCAAATATTGCCAATACCCGGGAGCCTGTCAGTAAGGAATGAGAGATGGGGAATCCATCACGGCCCAGTGGCCAGGTCCACAGCCTCAGCTGGGTCAGCAGATCTGTCTTCATGGCATTTGTGCTTCGAGGCTCTGAAATACCTCCACCATACACCCCACAGAGCCAGGACCCAACAATTCGCCAAACCAAGCCCCCAACTCCAGGACCACCCCACTGCGGTCCCCTGACACGGAGATGACAAGGTTTCCTTCCAAGTCAGAGAAGGACAGATTTGGTCACAGCAATGCCTTTCTCCCCATCCCCCGTTTGTCCCCCATCTCTGCAGCTCCCTGCTTTCTCCAGGAGAGGGACTTGAAGGAGCTCCGATGAGATACAGGTGGGCCTCCGTTCTCACAGGAGCTGCTCCCAAAATAGTGAATGCAAATTGTTATTATCTTCTTTTTTGTCATTTTACAATGAATCTTATTTGAAATGCGCTGTGTTTGCTCATCAGAAGAGCCTTATAAGGAATCCTTTTAGACATAAAAGAATCCGTCTGCCATGTGAATAGTTGCCCTTTAATTCATCTGGTTTATGAGCTTGGGGGCTGCACACAGCCAGGTTAAGCCAGCCCCTGAATTACCAGATGGTTTATTCTCTGAATCAGAAGGGCCCCCACTCAAGTCACCCCCCTGCTGTATGGCCTGGTGGCTGTGAAGGTTGGGGGCCGGGACATTAACTCCATGTTAGAAACTCTGCATTCCCAAACTTCTCACCTGCTATAGTGGAGGCAAAAGAGCATCTAATAGTTTCTGTGTGGCTCAGCAAATCCAATCCCTGCTCTGGGGTTCCCTACTCACACTCAGGGAATTGAGGACAAGCTCACAGGATAATGTCTGTGAACCAAGACAGGAAGACTCCAGGCTCCCCAGTGATGGAAGGAGACATTCCTGCGTAAGCAGTCGTGTTCCCGCAGCCATGTGCCTGGCAGAAGCACAAGGGCATGGTATCTGGAGTGGCTGGGCCAGCTTGCTGGAAGGCTCCGTTCTGGAAGTAGCCGCCCACGCCAGTAAGCTCAGAAGACAATTCTGAGCCCAGATAATTCTGGGAAATTTAGCTTCCATGAGAGATATCCAGATAATGGAGATGGGAAGAAAGACTTCCCATCTCCATTATCTGGATATTCGGTGCCTGCATAATTGTGCAGCGCCCCTCTTTCCAGGGCAGCCACTTAGACGAGGACGCCAGGTCACTGACAGTTACTTAAATAGATCATTTATGTCTCATGTAAAGAGCACTTTCTCCCGGGAGAGGTTCTCTCTTCTCTTTTCTCTCGTGTAAAATCTGCAACTGCCTTATGAGTGCAGGAATTCTCCCATTTAGGAGAGGAGAAAACTGAGCCTGCCTATGTGTTGAATACGGGCCTGTTACTTCTACAGACAACATGCTAGGTTTATTTTTGTCAGGAAATTAACACCATGTCACCTCCCCATTTTTTAAAAAATTTTCTACTTTATCTTTCAGAGCCTAAAAAGTCAGATCCCCGACCCAAGAGTTCTAATCTGCTACTCTCAGGTGCCTGAAAGCATATATTTCCCCTTTCCCTCAAAGACGCTATCATCATTTCTTTCATCTGAATGCTGTTTCAGAGGTAAATGGGGTACAATCTCCCCAAAAGATAACATCCATCCCTCCATCCGTTATTCCACAAACCCTGGGCAAGGGTTACGAAGGTGACTGAGATGCAGTCCCTGCCCTCCAAATGCCTACAAAGAAATCAAGTACAAAGCCACGTTTCCCCAAACTGCCACAGGAACACACATTCAAAGTGCTGGGATGTTCAGAAGAAGAAAGGCTGTCTCCTGAGGGGATGACTTGGGGAGCTGCTGCACGGGGTGTCCTTCGATCTTGGCCTTGATGAATGGATATGATTGTGAAATGCAAAGATCAGCAGAAGTGCCCTCTGCAAGGAGAAAGCAATTTGAGTAACAGCAGAGAGGTGCTAGGGAAACAATGCGGGGCCAGGTAGGCCAGCAGCAGACCCCCAGTGGGCATGGTGGAAGGGGAGCTAGCATAAGCTGTCAAGGGTCTGGACCCAAGGCCAAGGAATGTGGGTCACAGGCAATGGACACGGACACACACTCATGCCCTTCCTTGAGTAGATTTCCAAGTTAACAGACCAGAGATTAAGACCAGAGTTAATGGGGAGATCCTGTTGTGGGAGCAGGGAAGGGCCTCACTCACTCACTACCCTGCCCTCTCACTGGCCTGCACCCAAGGACCCTAACTGCACCTAGATCTCAGGGTGCTAGAGATCTGGTCCTGTCATGCTCAGCTGCATCCTACTTCCTGAAAGCCACAATGGAACAGCTCCTCTGTCCTGGCACAGGAGAGCACCACTTCCATGACGGGACTCCTCCATTCCGAAACTTCTCACCTCCAAAGACACTGTTAGTTACACCCACCCCACCCCACCCTCAAGTCTTCTACTTTCTTAAGGGTTTTGCCTTTAAAACAAACTGCTGTTATTAAATAAATAATTGATTCCCTTCCCCATTTTTTATTAATCAAAGGCTAATCAGAGCTGCAGATCGGCATGCGGCAACCAGTGTTAGCCACACGGAGTGGATATAATTCTTGCTAAAAGCAGCGAGGTGCTATTTTTGTTTTCCCCATGCAGCCTCATCAAGGGGACATGTGCAATTTCCATTAGGCTTTGTGAAGCACGGAGAAAGAGCTGGGACGCTGGGACTCTAGGGCGGCAAGCTCAGCTAAACTGTCCACACCCTCAAGGGACCTTGGGGGGCTGTAAAGAGGCAATAAGAGGACCAGTTTCCTGCAGTGAGGAGTAGCTAGAGGGGGCCCAGCTGAGGTTGGAACCTGGGATAGAAGGGTCTCCCAGTACCCGCGGAGGTTCCGGTACAGGCAGCCCGGGCCTCAGAGGGCTGCTCTGGGCAAAGATCCAAGATGAACCTTGTCCAGGCCTGAGACTGAACATCCCCAGAGCCACTGACAAGCCAGTGACCTCACCCCATCTTGCTCTCCCACTGGTGACCCCCACCCCGGCTCCCACCTCAGCAGCTAAGGCACCTGCTTGCCCCACCCCACCCTCACCTGTGCCACCCCTAGCTTACAGATACCACTGGCAGCATCAGGGTTCCATAACCTGGACCAGATTCTTATCAGTCCTTTTTTCTTTTCTAATCCTGCTGACTTTTTTCCTTCCTTTCTCTCTCTCTCTCTCCCTCTCTGTGCTTATTGATCCCAAACGAGGAAAAAGTCTATTAATCCTAAACCCAGAGAAGATCAGAGATAGGGCCGAAAGGGCTTGTCAGGACAGAGCCACACGGACATTATCTCCTGGGAAGGTGACCACGTCACCAGCAGGAGGAGGAAGGGGAACAAAGGAAAGGAACGGAAAGTGAAACACAGACTTGCCACCCCAGGAAGCAAATGTGATCCCTACTCTGCTGGACTGAGGGGAGCTCTCCAATCCCAGGTGTGCACCCCCCTCCTGACCTGGGAAATGGAGGCTGGGGTGGCACAGGGTAGGAGAGTGGGGAAATATGACGAGGATTATAACTCACCCCCATTCCTAAAGTGTCTTGCTGGGCAGGCAGGAGCTGGTGGATTTTCTTCTCCCCTGAAGCCACAGAGACTTTGGCTCTTGCTCGGAGTCACCCACAATCAAGGAAACACGGGGTGATGGCATGCTCCTATACAATGTGGAGCAGCCTACTCTGACTGCTGAGGCTAGATGCCCACCAGAGACCTTAGGCAAGTTCCTTAGCCTCTCTCTGCCTCAGTTTCCTCCCCCATAAAATGGACACAATCATTGAAAGAGCCTTATGGAGTTGTGGTGAGAATTAAATGAAATAGCTTGTATGAAGGACCTGTGTACATGTCAGTCTTATGAATAAATAATTTTTATTATACTTTCACCCAAAGTGCAGGAAGGCTAGACAGTGGCTGGAAGAGACTCTGACCGGTTCTCATCTCTGCAGGATGGCCTGGGTAGTGGGATCTCTAGGGCCAATACAAAAGGTCAGCAGTGTGCCAACGCTTATGTAACCAAAGTGTTTGGTTCTGTACAGTGGCTGCTGTCCATTCTGCAAGTGGGCCATACAAAACACCCCAAGGACCATTCACAGTAGCCCCTCGGGACCAAGGTCACAGGTCTCAGCCCCTCTGGGTCTTGCTCTGCACAGAATCAGAATCTCTGTGGGTGAAGCCCAGGCAAGGAAAGTCAGATTCCAGTCCAAGCAAGCTCCAGTGGTTGTTGGGTGGTAGCTGGTTGCTGATTCCCCCAGGGAATAGAACCCAGGTTCCTGCCCTCCTACCAGCACCATACCATATTTTCCCTCAAAACATTCCTCCCTGGCTTGTCTAGAAGTCTGCCAGTTCCAGCTGCTTGCAATGCAAATCCAAAACTGTTGGCTCCCCTTGGCTGTAGGAAGGCCAGGCAGCAGACTGTCTTCCCTATTGGAGCTTCCTTCCTGCTGCCAGTCCCCCAGCCTCCCTTCCACTCACAAGTTTCCTCAGTTTGGGAGCTGGTGCTGAGCTGTTGGGCACTCTCTGGTTTGCCTGCTCCTCCGTGAGCTCCCTCATGCAGCAGGTGTGGTGTGCTACATCCAACCAGACCTGAGCTCCTTGAGGTCAGAGACAGTGTCATAGCACCTCGACCCACGAGGTCTGGGTCAGAGCACTGAACAGACAGTGTGCCCCTGTGTCCTGCTTAGGGCCCTGAGCAGAGGCCCTTGAATCCAAAGAAGTCCAGGTTACCCGTTCAAGCACTTCCTGAGAACCAGATACATGTACGGTCGCATCTACGCTCCCACAGATGCTAGGAGGCTGGTACTATCACCATCCTCATTTTACTGATGAGGACACCAGGGACAGAGCACCTGAGTGACTTGCCCAGTAAATCCCCAATTTGAGACCCTGGTTCTTAATCCTTTAGTACACCACCTCCACCTGGGTCATTCTGCCCTAGAGCCTCCATCCCCTAGGAAAGTAGCAATTTGGGGGTAAAATAATAAAAGAATGAGCTAAGAGCAGATGGTTTGTTTGCTGTTTATTACCTACTTGAAATTATGACAATTAGCCTCCAAGTTACCAATTTACAGAAGAATAACAGCAAAAAAAAGGATACTGCTGCTACCTCCACCTGGTACAGTGGAAGAGAATGCTGCTGAGCTAGGAGACTGTGGTGTTGAGGTTTTTCCATTATTAGTATTGTTATTGTAAAAATAATACATGCAGTCAGTAACAAGTGCAAAGGGATATACCATGAGGTGTGATTCTCCCTCCCACTCAAGACCCCACCCCAGCCTCCAGAAGGTACAGTTTCCTGTATATTCTTCCAGAAATATCTCACACATACAGGCAGGCACACACAAACACACCCACACACACTTTCTGTTGTGGAAACTGGAACGTGCTCCCCACACTGCCAGGCACCTTGATTCCTGGCTTTGCGACATGCCTTGGATCCTTCCAAATCAGCATGTATGTAAATCTACTTTATTCCATTTAGGAGCTGCATAGCATTTTGTTGTCCAGAAATTCACTAATTGCCATAGCCAGACCCCCACTGATAAGACATTTAGGTTGTTCCTGCTTTTGTGTCTGATTTTGCTACAAACCACATAGTCAATATCTCCATGAGCATCCATTGCATACATGTATAATTCTACCTATAGAAAACAGTCTTGTAAGGAAAATTATTTCAATAGATGTAAGCATTCTACATTTTGATTGATATTTGCCTCCAGAGAGACTGCACCAATTTAAGCTCCCATTAAATCTTCTTTGTTGGATTTTCTGTTTTCTCAAACTCTTTGCTCACATTATGTATTATCAGAAAATGCTTAATATTTTCCATGATGTGAGTTTCAAATTCTCCCCTTACATTAGCTAGCTGTAAGGCCTTGAATCAGTCTTCACCTGCAAACTGAAGGTCAGGACCCTTTTAGCTCTTCCTGTGATTTTAAGTATCTACTAAGTGTCTGCAGGTGTTAAAACTGTGCTAGGACCCATGAGTTCTCCTAGCCTAAAGGAACTTAAAATCTGGTTGGAGAGCTACAGTGTACCCAGAGAAGATTTAAGGAGCAACTTGGGACAGCCTGAAAGCAAATGCAGTGCCGCTTAGTCTGTGGGCCTATAGAAGGTCATGGGAAAGTGGTCAAAGGCCCCAGTGGCCAGGGCTCTCATTGGAGGTGGTAAAGCATGTGTGGAAAAAGGAGAAAAATGCACAGAGGGGGTTGACTGGAAATGAGAAAGCATCTTGTCCCACCTCCTAGCCAGAGCCTGGCAAGCCAGCCTGCGTTTTCTCTCCCCAAATCACCCCACAGTCTGCTTTTCTCACCACTGACTGAAACCAAGTGAAACGTCAGGTTTGTCTCAGAGCATGGTTTGATGTTCTGGTTCAGTGAGGATCAGTTCTTGTCCTCGCAGCTTCAGTAAGTACTGAGTTCTTCGTGGAAACATCAGTTCAGTTTGCTGTTCTAGGGGTGGAATTTACTACACACAAACCTTGATTAACCCAAGTTCTTGGAAAATGGAGGATTCTAATTAATTTAGTTTTCTGAGTAATGACGGAAAAAAAGGGTTTGGGGGTTCAGCTTGTTCCAAGAATGACTTTGGAAGCTAGAGCTCCTCTCCTGCTTGGGTCAGGTTGGGCTGGTGACCCTGCTCCGGTGCTGGATCCAAACTCATGGCCAGCACTTCTCAGGTCGTTCTGTGGTGGCTAAGCTGCTATCAGGAATTGCAGCTGGCGGTTTTGGCTTCTGGCCGGCTCTGCAAAGCACAGGTCTTGCTGTTTTCTTCGTGATCATTGTGCTCATCTGCAGGCAATTTAGCTTACATTCTTGCAAAGGGGATGGGGGCAATGGGAAAACCATCGCATTGGTTGAGGGTCCTGCTAAATTGATGTTATGTTACTTGGAGTTTACGTAAATGATATTAGCCATGGTTTGTTACAGCTGGAAGGGCCCCTGGTCTACTGCCCGTTTTATAGATAAGGCAACAGGCCTGAACATGTGGGGTGGCTTCAGAGCTCTCAGAGAATCGGTGTGGTGACCACATCTTGCAAATCCAGGCTTTCATAAAGGACAGGTTACATGACTTACCCAGGGTCCCACAGCCCATGAAGGGCAGAGTTCGGATTCAGACTAGGCCCGGTTAACACCAGAGCTTCTCCCAAGAAGTTCCCAGAAAACACAAGGACCCTTTCTCCCTGCACTTTGGAATCCCTTTGTAGAGAAGGATCCCTGGAGTTTGCATTTTAAACCTGGCATGATCCTGAGACAGGTTGTGGTGTGACGGGAGCTTCTCTCCAAAAAGCTGCATTCAACGGTTCCGTAGAAACATCATTCTTATAGCAGCATCCTACTTTCACTCGGGTGGCTCTACCCCAGGTTACCCACCTCCCAACTGCTGAGTAGTATTCACTAGGAGAACCTTGAAAATCTAATACCTTTCTGGCCCCTATAGGACAGAAAGAGGAAGTCACTAGGAATGAAGGAGAAGAAGAGGAAATCACTAGGGAAATCAAAATACCTTGAGACAAATGAAAATGAAAACACAACATACCAAACCTTATGGGAAGCAGCAAAGAAGTACTAAAGTTTAGAGCAGTTAGCATTTACACGCTTACTCACAGCCACGCAAATGCAAGTCACCTCCCCAAACACGATTTTTGTCTCTTTTAAGGGTTGCTTGTGGGTTGAAAGAAAAGGCATCCTCTAACACCCTTACAGGGTGCCTCACACTGAGACCAGGAAATAGTCCCGGCCTTGGCCCTGCTGCCATCTGGCCATGTGACATTTCTTTGCTGCTGTTCCTCCAGAGGTAAAAAGATACAATAATTTCCACCCCACCTACCTTCCTGAACTGCAGGGATAATTGAGGTCAGTGGTGCTCAAACTTTAGTGAGCTTCAGAATGCCCCGAAGTTCTCGTTAAACACAGTTGGCTGAACCCCACTCCAGAGTTTCTGATTCCAAAGGGAAGTGAGGAAGGTTTAAGACTTTGCTTTTCTAATAGATGCCCAGGTGATCCCCACTGGGCCCTCGTGCAGGCTTTGGCCACACTTTTGAGAACCATTGCACTATGAGGCTGTGAACAAGGGATCTTGTGAAAGGGGTATTTAATCATGATTTTGGATTTTGTAAAATGCAGGATCCTTCTTTAATGGGAAAAAGTACCATTTCCTCCCTTCAGCTTCATGTCTGATCAAAGTAAATGCTCATGAATCTCATTCTCTTGTCCAAGAAGCTATAGAAGTTTAAGGAAATATAGTATACCCTTCAGCCAGTCACCAAGGGATTCTAACAGTTCTTTCCTTCCTGCCTCTCCCCTCCCCTCCCTTCCCGGCTAAGAAAGGTCAGCTCTAGAAACCAGAAGATTTTCCCTGAGAAATATGAAAATATTTGCTCAAGTTCACAACCTGCTTGTCGTACACCCTACACCCTACCTGGGCCACCTGTACAAATCTAGCCACAGACACAGAACCCACACCTATGCAGACACGCCTGGCAGCTCCCACTCCCCTCCCCGCACCCCAGAAAGCCTCCCCAAGAGCGCCAGGAGCACCACTGGCTCCCAGTTTAGGCGTGATCAAGCCTCCTCTAACACGGGCTATTGTCTGGAGTTGGAAACGCATTACAGCTGGAAAGGATTCCCAGAAGTCATTAGCCCCAAATAGGAAGGGCCTGTTGTTGGTTCCTGCCGGTGAAGACAGATCTGAAAGCGCAGGCCCTCTGAAGGGATCAACAGGCCACTGTCCCTCCAGCCCGGCAAGGGCAGTGCCATCCTCAGAGGGCGCCCGCAGCCACCCTGTGTCCAGCTCAGGAGGAAGGGAAGGAAGGGAGAGGCAGAAAAAGGGATACCAGAGGGTGGTCGGACGGCCGAGCAAGAGGTCCCTGGCAAAGAGAGAGGTAGTTAACAAAGGAGGAGAGAGGAGGGCGGCAGAGAGAGGAGAAAGGGAGGGCCGAGGGCGGGACGCTCCAGGGAGAGGAAGCGGGGCGCCGAGAGCAGAGCGGGAAACCGAGCGCGGGACAAGCGCAGCCGCCGCACCCCCCCGCGCCCCGGCCCAGCCCAGCAGCGCCCCCTCCTCCTGCTGGGCGCTGCGGACGCCGCCGGGAGCAGCGGCCGGGGTGGGGAGGGCATGGGGCGCAGCTGCGCACCCCAGCGGCTCGCGGCTCGGGGGACGCCCGGCTGGGGGCTGCTCCCTCCG
Source organism: Sapajus apella (assembly GCF_009761245.1). Lineage (NCBI taxonomy): Eukaryota > Metazoa > Chordata > Mammalia > Primates > Cebidae > Sapajus > Sapajus apella. Next base: position 9,229,162 of record NW_022436997.1, read on the forward strand.
CGTCCCCGTCCTTAATGGCTCGGTAATTGATTGGCCCCGCGTCCTATTTTCACCGCCGGCGGTCGGCGCCAGAGGTCGGCTAATATCAATATTTCCCACTGCTGCTCCGCGGTGTGAATCCTCCCGCTCCGGGGCTGCCCCGCCGGCCGAAAACTTACCTTTGATTTAACAAGAAGTGGGAGCTGAGTCAGGGATTAGGGCGCGACAAGTCAACATAAATGAAAGAAACAGGGAGGTGGGAGCAGGGGAGAACATTCGTCACTGCGGGGCGGTCAAGACAGACTGGGGTTAATTGTGGGAAAGAGGAGAGAGGGGAAGGCAAACAGGGATTTCCAAAGGCCCTGGACTCCTTATTCCTGGGGTTGGCATTCGAAGCCGTCTGAAACCGGCCATTTTCCTTCTTCCTGCCCACCTCATCACCCTCGTCCTAACAACCACCCACCACCACCAAGACCACAGGCCCCTTACAGCCTGACTGGCTTCCCCGCTGGCCCTCCCCCAGATCGGTATCTGGTCCTATTTTATTTAAGTGGCTCTTTCCCTCCAACCAGATATGACTCATTCAAGGCACAGAGAAGAACTAACATTTGTGGAGGTACCCCTGTATGCCGGGCACTGTCCCTGCTGACAGTCAAATATTACCTAACCTTTCGGAGGCTCCATGGGTGCAGGGTACGGTGTCTCCCTGGGACATCCACAGCACCCAGGCAGCCAGTGAGGCTCACACACAGGAACCATCTGCTGGGAGGCAGAAAGCATGGACAAATGAGTGGCAATGACATGCAAAGGACAGACGTTTTGGGGGCTCAGTGAGCCTGAGTTGCAAGAAGCCGCACGCTTATTTCCCCACCATCCTCCTCCCACCTTCACCTCTATTGACTGATGATCTGTAAATGCATAGATCGGCGGCTCTTTATTAAAGACGATATAGAGACTCAAGTTTCACGGAGATGAAGGACCAGAAAGGACTGGTAGCATGAGCATTTGTGAGATAAGGGGCTGGGAAGCCTGGAAAGCTCCATAAGTGGAGTTCAACTTAGCAAGCCATGAGTTCTCAAGCCCTCCCCAAGACCCATTCCACTCATAGCCTGAGCTGCAGGATTCACTGATGGGCATCCTATGATGGGCCTGAATTTTCCAGAGCCAAGCATGGGTCCGAGTCTTCCCAGCAGCCTGTTCTCCCAGTAGTGATACTCCCCTGGCAAACCAGTCTCCCCAGCCGGGGTCACCAAACTTCTTACCCTTGGTCAGGATTTCAGGCCTGTGGCTCAGGGTCCCAGGGTTAGGGGCACGTGGCAGTTACCAGGTGCTGAACGACAGAGCCTCTTCCTTCAGGCCTGTCTGCCCCTGGAGGGGGTGGTAAGAGATGCGAAGGAATTTTATAATATCCCAAAAGAACATCTAGGGCCCGTCTGAGCCCCTCTCCTGGCCCCAAGAGAGACCTGGGGGAGCATGAGAATGGATCCATGTCAACTGTCACTTTGCAAGAAATGCCCAGTGACAGCCTCTGAAGACTTCTGGGTCCATGTGGTCCAGGTGTCTGCTCCTTATCAGGTATGGACCATTGAAAGGTCTCAACCAAGCCCACGTGAGCTCGTGCCCAGCCAGGTGGTGAGCCCCTCAGGGAAACAGAAAGAGGAAGCACAGCAGCGCCTACCCCACCCTTCTCAATCTGGTTGTGGGAAACAAACCTCTCCACTGCCAAATGATCACAGAACAATGCAAGGAGGTGTGACGAAGAACATGGCCCTGTGACTCCCCACACTGGAAATTCTGCAGAGTTTAGAGACAAACACTCCGAGTCAAGGGACTAATGGAGGATGGTTTCATGGGGGAGGGTGGACAGGTACAGAAGGTGACAATACAATGCCCAGCTCTCTTGAGGCAGCCAAACCGATGGGGACACCCAGGAGATTGGCTGCCGCCCCACAGGGTGGGCTCAGAGAGGACAGAAGGAAGCCAGGGAGCAGAGCTGTGGCCCTCGGCCTCCAGTGGGTCCTGCTACTCCGTTATCAGGTGTGAAGGGGTGATGGGACCACTGGAGCTTGTCTCGAGCAAGCAAGCCTGCACCCATGGAAAATTCCCCACATTGTTTCCTCAGCTCTCCTCTCAAGGTGTCTATTAATGTGATAAGGATATTGCATTTAACAGGCTTAGTTCATTGCTCCCATCTGACATGCACGTGTGCACAGGCAACACGCGCGCACACACACGCACACAGCTATCCGGTCTATCCAGTCAGACCAAGCAGGGTCTCAGTGGAGAGATGACAAGATTTTCCCCTTAGAGCCAGTTCCTTAGTCCTAATTTCAGTCCATCTTCCATCTCAGCTCCAGCTGGGTCCTGGGCTGGGGCTGGGCCACAGGGAGATGCATGGTCCCTGTCATCTGGAGCTCACGTCTGGCACAGGTTAGAGGCAGAGAAGAATTCATGATGGTCACTATGCTAACTCTTTGATTCTGTATGACAAGATAGGGAGAGAGAGGGACAGGAAGGGGCATTTCGTGTTGCACCAATCAAGAGGAGGTGGGACTCATTTAGAAAATAATTTAAGAGCTGTCTTTTATTGAGGCACTACTGTGTGTGCTGGGCATCTGGCTTCTTTTATCTCACTTAACCTTCACATGTCCACCAGAAGAAAGGCACCATTTCTCTTCTCTTAGATGCAGAAACTGAGGCTATGGGAGGTATGAGCAGGGGTTAGCAGGCATTCCCCACTCTTAAACTCACTGGGTGCTGAGTGACGGTAACCTGCTATAACCAGGCACGGTGGAGGCGGAGGAGACAGCAAAAGTTCCTTTGAGACTTAAGAGAAATAAAGAAGGAAGCTGGCTTTTTCTGTGCCTACCCAGAAGGTGCATGAGATGGTGTTCCCTGCTCTCTGTGACTGTCACTCCTCAAGCCCTCCTGCCTGTGTGGCAGGATGAAGGACAGGCTTTCACAGGCAGACAGGAGAGGCCAGGGTCACCGCCGCCAAAGCTCACCCAGTGCTGCTCCTGCAGCCCAGACAGCTGCTCTGATCCTCCGCTGAAAATGTCATGCGGGAGACAGGCACGCTCTGATCTTCAGAGGGCCGTGGTGCATCTGTGATGACATGTGGGCATCAAGATTTGCATATTTATTATAGATAAGCTGTCAAAATGTATGTTGTCAATTTCACCTTATACTCCAGATTTAATGGTGCGCGTAGAGGACAGAAAATCTTTAATATTAATATTAATATGATTTTAGATTATAAGACCGCATTGTAGATATCAATCAGCCAACCCTTAAGGACATGTCACTCAAGTTGATATAGTTTATAGAAAATTAATGTAATCCATCCTGTATGATCTATTGCAGGGGGCATGAGGAGAGAATAGAGAGTGTGGGGGCTTGGGGCGGAGGGCTGGGGGACCATTATTACTTGCCACAGTTCTCCATACATGCTAATTTGTGTTCGTGCTTTGAAACATCAGAGAAGGGAATCTGCCGATCTTAGACTTGGCACGGACCTCAGAGATCAGCAGCACCAACTCTTCCTGTAAGGAAATGAAGGCCCAGAAAGAGTGTCAGGGCCACAGTCACTTGGCTAGTTGGTGGCAGGTGTGGCTGAAGGAGGCTCCAAGCCCCCCTCATATATGTCTGTGCCCCCACCCCCGATACCCTCCCGTTCCCCCACATCCCATCCCCTAGGCTGCCTGGGCACATTGCTTCTTCATCTGTTTGAAAGGATCCGGAGGGACCCCTCCCCATGCCAAGGGGTCTGGAGGGCCTTGGTAATGTGCAAAGGGCTTTCCTGATGATTGCAGAAGTGACAGGAAGACCCCAAAGTCCCCACTGTCCATCAATCTGCATTCCAAAGCCCGAGGCCCTGGCATTGGCCCTCTACTGAAATCATGGACTGAACACCTACTGTGAGCATAGCAGTATGATAGAGACAGAGGGACAGCTCAGAAATACATGACATCATAAGGCAGTCCCTTCTGGTTAAGAAGGGATAATCCCCAAAACGTCTTAGGGTCCAAGTGCTCTGCCCAAGCCCTCACAGGACTTAGGGGCTTTCAAATGGGCTCTTTGGTTACACGAACCAGCCAGCTAGACAGACAAACCAGTGGCTTCTAGGATCCCAGCTGTGCTCTCAGGACCTGTTCTACCCCTACCCACCCACCCACTCGCAATCAGGAAAAACACTTATTTTCCATATAGCGACCTGAAGTCTATTACCCAATGCCATCTGGGTCAAGCAGTAACCCAGAAACACAGCTCCAAAATCTGCTCTTTGAACGGAGCAGCTATAGTATAACGCTTGGCCCAACAGTGCCTCTCTGGGCCTTCGTTTCTACATCCATGAAATGGGAAGGAGAAGACAAGCCCTATTTAACTCATGCCTTCCTGGGAACATGCTCTGGAAAGCGTCAAGTGCACACAGCACTCTGGCCTGGTTTCTATGGCTCTGGTCTGGACCCTTGCTCTCCTGGCGAGGCCCAGGACCCAGCCTATGAGCAGAGAGGAGACACTTCCCCGAGCTGGGGCCAGAGGAAGGAACAGCCTATTCTTTGGGGGTCAGGATCAACCAATTTAGGGGCTCAGAGTTTGGGGTGAGAGAATACAGCTCTGGCAGCATGGGACGGCCTCCCTCATCTGTAGCCTCCCTGCCTTGCTTGGGTGATGCAAGCTATCGGGAAGTCCCAGTCGTCCCCAAGGGGAGGGTGGTGACGTCCTGGTGCCTGAGTGATGACAGCTACCTTCTCCCTCCAGTTTTCCCAGGCCTTAACAAGGAACCCCTTGTCTCCCACCAGTCTGCCAGTTCAGGAATCTGCCTCTGTCATTCCAGTTCCCTTTCCCTGCTCAGGGCCCTGCCTCACTCCCTCCAAGAGGACAGGAAGCAGGAAAGTCCTGGCTGGGCAGTTCATGACCACTGGAGTTTATGCATATCCACACTGCTTATCTGAAGTAAGACCATGTCCAGCCAGCTCCATAAATCACAGAGGTGCACAGCATCTGTGAGCTGAGGCCTAGACCACTGAGGGGGACGCTTGTGGTGGGGGCTCCTCAGCAACTCCTAACGGGCCCAGCCAGCCAGAGGTACTCCTGGCTGCCCACAGATCTCAGCATCTTATTTACATACTGCTGCAGACTGACGAACACCTGAAGCATTTTTCATCCTGTTCAAACTACAAAAGCCTCCTCAGGTACTTCTGTGTTAGTGCTTCCGTACAACGGCAAAATGCTGATAGGATGAATTTTTTTTTCTTTTTTAATCTGCCACTGAAGCCTCCAAGAAAGATGACCTGCAGAAGGGGGAGGAAGGCCCAAACAAAGCCAGACAAAGTGAGGAGGGCACGCCATCCTTGAGCACGCTTCTTTCTCCCGGGAGATGTAGCAAGTCGGGCAAGGGTTTCAGTCCGGGAGAGCATGACCACCACATACCCTGCTGGCTCGGGAACCCCCAGCTCACCCCCACACCTCTCTAGGGACAGCTTCTTCCCAGCTGCTGTTCTGGGTCATGGCTGTTAGAGATTTAAAGCTGGTGAAGGCAAACCAGTGTGTCCAAGAAGAAATGAAAGGCAGGTGGGGGGGAGGGGATCCCCAGCTGTGGCCAGGCCCTTGGAAGCTGCCCATCTGCCTGTGAAATCTCAGGACCTCCAGGTGGAAGCTCCTGGGAGACAGATCTTGCTCAGTTCGATTAAGACTCAAGGATTCTTAATCTTATGCTTTCAGTCCCCTGGAGGAAGGGGCGAAATCCATGATCAGTTTTCAGAGCTTGGACAACCCCCTGTACCTATAGGCAAAATTACTTCTGCGTGCATGTGTGCATACATGCATGTGCATGAATGGCAGCATTTTTCTAGAATCAACGCATGTTAGTGTCCATCAGATTCTTAAAGGACAAACAACATGTCTAAAACTGTAGGGAACCACACTGTGCCACCCCTGGAGCTGCTCAGCTGTAGAGCCGAGGATCTCAGGAGGCAGCAGGCTGCCCAGTGTTGGGACCACACACACAGGACTCGGTACTTAGTAAATCAGACTCCAACCCCAGCAAGGTCATCTGGCATAGGGCGTGGGGATGGGAGGGGTGCTATTCAGGCCCCAGCAGCCTTCAGGAGTCTAGGGGGTCTTTGTGCCCTGGGAGGGAGGCCAGGAAGATGTCCAAGTTCACTGTGGCTCTGAGCATATGTGTTCTTAGAATCTGATTCTCTGTTGCCTGCCCGGAGATTGTTTTTTCTCCCTGACCCCTGTCTGTTTATCTCTGTGTCACCAATAACTGTTTTTATGTATTTTCAAGTCCCTTTCCTTTGTTTCCTCCATTAATACTTCTCGTTCAGGGGAGGATAAACAGGGTCATACATGCTATAAAGCGAGCCATGGGCTGTGTGTCGCTTATTGCCCAGGGGTCTGCTAATTGGAATTTATAAAGTTCAATAAAAACTATAATCCAATAAGGGCTGAAACTCTTCTTCATTTATCTTAGGGGTAATATTGAGCCTGCCCACCCACCCGCCTGTCTGCCTGCCAGCCAGCAGTCAGAAGCCAGGGAGCAGCCACCCAAGGGACCTTCCCTGGGGGCCACAGCATTCCCTAGAGTGACCAGCACTGTATCTTGGGCTGGGTGGCCTGGACAGAGAAAAGAGGGAGCCTTGCTGATGAGGTCTCCCCATGGCCCAGTGCCACCCACCAGCTCTGGTGGCTGTGCTTTTGAGACCTGGGAGGGAGGGGGCCCCCAGTGTTCTAACCTCAACTCTTGCACCATTACAGACTCACTCCCAGTTATAGGTGCCCCTCCCCACACGCAACTGCCTCTCACACACGCTGAACTAACACAGCCTTTGAAACACAGATGATCTGCCACCAGGAATCCTGTGTAAGTGCAATAAGCCCTAAACCTAGGATGAAGGCACCTCCTTCTCTGACCCTAGGAGGTCCCACAGAGTGAGGTGTCACCATGAAGTGCATGCCCCAACCAGAGTTGGAGCCATCTTTGTCACCCAGCTGTGCCTCATCAGACACCCACCAGGAGCCCTTTCCCAGACTTGACAGTGAGGGAGACAAGAGAAGGCGGGGAGAGGGTGCCACGGCCACACTGATGAGCTGTGCCCTGGAGACAGTTAGACAGGTGCGTTAGACAAGGGGTGACCAACTGTTCTGGTTGGCCTGGGGCTGAGGGGCTTCCCAGACATATGACTTTCAGGGCTAAACCTGGACAGTGTAAGATGAGTGTGACAGAGGGAACCGCCCAAGCAGTGGGCTGAGTGGTAGGGAAGCGGATGGAGCTCAGCCCCAACAGACAGCTCCTGGAGGACCTGCCCTGCCCCTGCCCAAAAGCCACCCTGGGAACCACATCGCTACTTGCCAAATGCCTGTTTGCAAAGCACCTTGAAGTTTCCCATTACCTTCCGGAAAGCCTGCACTTGGAAAGTAAGATAAATGCTCTCCAACAGGAATCTGCGTTTACGCCAGCCCCAAATGCAAAAGCAGGCCTCTTGCTCAGACTTGCCAGAGCTCTGGGCATTCTCTGAGTGGGGAAAGGGGGCAGGACACTCAGCCCAGTCTTCCAAGCAGGGTGGGGGTAGGGAGCTACCAACTCCACAGCATTCCTGCTTCTGTCAGTGCTAAGTAGAAGGCAGAAGCCTGCAGAGCCAGCTGCCTCACCCACCCAGTGCTGGGATAGGGGCATGCATGTGCGTGTGTACATTTGGGAGGGGTGTGTGATACCCAGAGTTGAAGGCACCGGCCCGCAGCCTCTCAGGGCTTCCCAGTCTGCAGAGAGAGAGAGAGAGAGAGAACACAGGCCATGTTATTGTCCTAATGCAGCTTCTTGGAGAGGGAAGTTGTATCAAGTATTAAAATGGGGAGGAGATCCCAGCCATGTGCCTCAAGAGCTGAGCTATGCAGCTAAGGAGCACAGCTGTTGGAGCCAGCACCCCATGCCAGCTGTGAGGGTGAGCCACCCTCTCCGAGCCCAAGACCCTCAGAGCCAGCAACACAAGGGAAATAGCTAAAGCCTCGGAGCCAGACCTGCCTGGGTTCTGAATGGGCTTTCTGCCACATACATGTGTTTAGCCTTGAGTAAGTCATTCATGGTCTTCACATCTCAGCTTGAGGAATAATGCCATAAATTATATAAAATGCTGACCACAGTGCCTGATCCGCAGTAGTTAATTCCTGGTCCTGGTAGTTAATTCTAGCTACTATTAAGAGTAATTTATATTTTCTGTGAAAGACCCAAATGGAGATAAGGGTCAGTCTGTGGCCGGGGCAAGGGCTCTGTCTTCCCCAAGCTCTCTTTGCTGGCCAAGAGCCAGGCTAGTGTTGGCGTAAGGATAGAAGAGTTAGTGAAGACTAGAGCTAGCAGGGCCCCTGACTTGAATTCTGGTGTCAAGAAGGAATTCCAAGATGAAGGGATGCTTAACAGTGGTAGGAAGGGTGGTCCAGGTGGATGGGAGGAGGAGCCTCCCAGCAGAGGCAACAGTGTGTGCACAGGCCTGCCTCGGGGCCAAGAAGAAAGCAGAGATGAGGCTTGGGCTACCAGGGGGCAGAAAATGATGTTGGGCTGTATGATTAGGATGATGGGAAGCCAGTAAATAATATTTTTTGCCAGAAAAAGCAGTCTGCTATCTGAGACTGAAAAGGTCTAATACCCTAAACCTTCTGAATCTGTCTCCAGCCTCTCCACACCCTCATCAAACCCTCATCACCCACATTCATTCATTCACTCACTCACTCACTCCACCGAAGTGCATTAGGGGCCTCCAGGTACGCAGCCCAGTCTAGATGCTGGGATGCCGCAATGCGGAAGGCATGTCCTGCTTTCACTGGGATGAAGCAACCTCATCCAGCCTGGGCTCCTCCTTTGCCTTCCACCCAGTCCAGCCTTTCAGAATCTGGCCAAGGTCCCCCAGCACCTCTGCAAAGCTCAATCTGTCCTTCCCAGTCATCACTTCCTGGCTCTTCTTGGTGGAGAAATAAAAGAAGCAGGAGACCACATCCATGCCCCCAGAGATCCCCGTGTCCCAGCTGGAGGGCACTGAATCCACCATCATCCTCGGTACCATCCCTCGGGTGGGTCTGTTCAGTGTCCTGGTCAGCCTGTGAGCTCTGCGAGTAGGGAGGCCTGTCTCCCTCCAGTGCTATGGTCTTGACGCAACCTGTGCTAGCTAAGAAGAAAGCAGAGTGTGACCATTGCTTTAGGCCTCTACTGGAGGGTAGGCCAGGAAATGCCAGTTCCTACCACTTGTGTTCAGGAAGCCTAGGCCTGCCAAAGATAGAAGTGAGGAAAACCTTGATAGGTTGGGATCCTCAAGGAAAGCACTGCCAGCAGGTACCCGGGCTGGGGAGAAGCTCAGGGGCACACGCTGCAGAGCAGCTAGAAGGGGAAAACTTGTTGTACCAGGGAGGGATGAGAAGCAAAAACAGAAAAGGGAATAAGGAAAGGCATTTGGGGAGGCAAGATGCAGTGTAATCTGCACTGCAAATCCCCCTCCTCCAGGCTCCTTAAGGCTTTTACTGTACTATAAAAACCACTGCCGAACAGCAAGCCTGCTTGATGACAAAGAGAGATAATTGGCTCTCATGCAGATTTAAGCCCAAAGTTATCAAATAATAATAGCACTCAGAAAGAGACACACGCAAATGGGCCTGGAGAGCCCGCTTCTTCCAAAGGATGAGGATTTGTTAAAAGTATCTAAATTATGTTCCCGCAATGGAACAGGGAAATGGGGCATTTTTTTAAAAAAAGATTTTCTTTTAATGCTTGGATACATTTTTAAAAGTTCCTTTATAATTAGGGCTGTAATTTATATAATTTATTTTTAAAATATCCTTTTTTTAATTTCCACCCGGTCCAGTTAAAGTTGAACTGAAAAGCCCATAGTAAATGATTTTTTTAATAAACCCATTTAAAGGAGCCCCAACCTGAAGCAGAATAGATATGTGGATTTTCAAAGGAGAGGGGGAAAAATCATATATTGAAAAAATAAATTACTGAACCCATTTTATACCCCAGATTTTATTACCACCGGAAGGTTTTTAGAATTCTAATTCCCTTTGCTTTTCTTAAGCTGTTTGTTTGCCACCCAGGGCTTCTTGGGCTTGGGACCAGGAGCTCAACTGGTTTGTTTCACTTTCCTCTGTCTGCTAGTGTGTCTGCTTTGCCCCTCGAGGTGGCTCTGAGCTCCCTGAGGTCAGATACCAGGCTCTCAGAAGAAACTCGTTTTCTTCTCATCATCCAGCACAGAGTCATGCATACAGTAAGTGTTCAATAAATGTTTGCTGATGACGTGCCATACTGTGAAGACGTCCTAACCCATGAACCCCGTGGAAGCCCTGGGCCAGAAAACAATGCTCCTTTCGCAGGAAGCTTTGGTTCCTGTTGTAATGCCCTCCTCCTAGGAGGGAGAGGGGAAGAGGGCCATACTTTCAGCTGTTAGTCAAGGACCCCTCTGGTGGCGAGAGAAGTGGAGCGGATTACCTTGAACACCAAGGACAGAGAGCATCAGATTCACTTTTTTTTTGAGACGGGTCAGGGTAGGAGAAATGCAGAAAGAGGTGCCAGGGACTTAGTGCTCTGCTGACCAGCAGACCAGAGAGATCAGTGTCTCCACGTTTCTAGGGACTTGCCCTGAGCATCTATGTTTGCAGTACTTAGTAGAGCCTTCACCTCAGAGGTGGCCATCCCACACCTCTACGGGAAGGCGCACGCGCACACACACACACACACACACACGCCACCACCCAGAAGGGAAGGAGGGACAAAATTAGGGCCTCATGAACCAATCAGAGGACAACACAAGAGAGGTAGTTAGGACTATAACTGCTGGAGCAAGACGAAGGATGAAGAAGTTCACGAACACTTCAGGGAGCCTCCTTAGAGGAGGGAGCATTTGGGATTGGCCTGAAAGTACAGGTTGGATAAAGACAAGCAGAAAGTGCTAGGGAGGATATTCCAGGAGCTGGAACCAGGATGAGCATGGACAATGTGGTAGGGGTGAGCAGGTGTGTCTCGGGAACAGTAAGAAGACGTTCTTGACCGAAGCTTAGTACGTAGAGCTGGAAACAGAAGGTTGGTGCAGACCAAGGAGGGCCTGGAATCTATGGAAGAATGGAGACATCAAATCCTTTCCATAAGAATGGTCTGTGCTCCTGCCTAGTGGTTCTCAATCCCTTTCTCTTTGAGAAGTAAAGCTCAGACCAGAGGAAACCCACACTGCTGCTCATCCATGGACACACATCTGCTGGACACAGAGGAGCCTGTAAAAATGAGGCTTTCTCCAACCTCAGTTTGCTTACACTGTGCCTGGAAAGCCATCCCACCTCCCAGAGGACAGACATGGATTGAAAGAGAGGGTCCTGCATGTGGCAGAGTTGCGGCCATTAGAGTCTGCAGAACTGGGAGATGCTTTCTAGAGTGGGAGACACACAGAGCTTCTCCTTGGAAGATGAAGAGATCCATATTGAGGCAGGGAACAAAGGGCTGTTGTTCCATTCCCAGTTCCTGCAGCAGCACCACACATGACTGAACCAGGTGATTGGTGGGTGCTAGGGAAGGTTGTGGGTTTCGCCTCTTCTCCAAAACCTCTGGATAAGGCACTTTTCTCACTTTTGCCTGGGTCTCCTGTACCCCCGAGATCCACCGTGCCTCTCCCAGCCTCTGAGACCCCACACTCCTCAGAATCCCTATTCCCCAGCACCCTGCTCTCACCCATGGGCCCTGAAGGCCAACAACACCTGCAGAGCTCCTGGGAGAAGGGCATTTGTAGAAAGACAAGGGCAGAGAGGAGAAGGAGGAGGAGAGGAGAGAAGAAAGAAGAGGAATAGAAAGAGGAGGAAGAAGAGGAAAAAGGAAAGTAGAAGAGAAAGGGTAGAAGGACTAAAGGGAATAAGAGAAAGAGAAAGTGGGGTGGGAGAAGGAGAAAAAGGAGGAGGAGAAAGAAAAAGAGAAATGAGTCAAAGATAAAGAATAGAAGAAGGAAGAGGAGGAGAAGAAAGGAGGAAGAAGAAGAAGATAGGAAGAGGGAGAGGAGAAAGAAGAAGAGAAGGAGGAAGAAGAGAAAGTTGTCAAGATAAAGAATGGAAGAAGGAAGGACAGGAGTTGGAGGAGGAAGAGAAGAAAGAAAGAGGAAGAAGAGGAGGAAAATGAAGGATGAGGAGAAACGGAAGAGAAAGGAAAAGAAGGAAAAAGGAGGAGGAAGGAGAAAGGAAAGAGAAAAGAAGGGAACAGGAGGAAGAGAGAGAGGAGGAGGAAGAGAAGATAAGGCCGCCTTAAACGCTGCCTGGACTTTAAGAGGGGCCACAGCTCCACTGAACTCTTTTCAGAGGCTGGAGGACTGACATGGCCCCATCACGCTCAGCACGCAGACACTGGCCTGGACATTATGAACTGCAGCCAAGAGACCAACAGAAAACAAGAAAGGGGACCAGAAAGTGACTCGACGACAGAGCCTCTTCCAAGGGCCACAGGAGGATGGAGACACTCTCACCCCCACCCCAGCCCCGACTGTCCCCGGCCCTCCCAGCCCAGTGAAGGACAGCAGAGCACTGGGCCGCAGACTGCTGCTTTGTTGCCAAGGAAACAGCAATTACTCTGTGAGTTGTGTAGGGTTTTTTCTGTCTTTCTTTCTCTCTTTTTTTAAGTTCTGGGCCTGATGAACTGCAGCCGTGGCTGCCCCCTCCTCCACCCCCGCCCCCAGCCCCAGCCGCTGACTCTGCATTAAAGGCCGGAAGGGCTGGAACAGTTGCTTTCCAAAATGACAGATGCCCCTGCTTGGGGTAAGCATGGCAGGAGAGAAACCATTTGTCAGAGTATTTATAAAGTGGGAGGAGATACTGAAGTTGTATTCCCTCCAGCTTTGTAAAAAAGAAGGAAAAGAATGAAAGAAAAAGGGCAGAGGGTGTGAGGGAAAGGATAACCAGCAACTTTTCCCATCGACCTTCTTCTTTATCTCCGGGAGAGGCGGACTGAGCCCTAAGTGCTGCTGCGGAGGCAGAGATGAAGAAGCCCGTGCTCACACCCTTTCGTGCTCACAGCTGGAGGAGATTCACACCTGGGTAGTCAGTGGCAGCGTAAGGAGTGAGTCAAATGGGTATGTTAGACCAAGAGTGTCACAGGCTGAGTTTGGGGAAGGGAGAGTGAGGTGTGGGCGAGCGACTCTATGACTCAAGTCCCTGAGGGAGGTTCAGGCTGAGCTGGGCCTGAGAGGAGAGCCTGGGGAATGCCAAGGCCTTTGGGGCTGACCTTGATGGGTTAGAGCATTGTGCAGGGGACCCAACCATGCCCCAGGAAGCTTGGCTTGCCAGAGGCATCAAGGCTCACACGCTCATGGGGGCAGCACACAGTGGGCACCTGACCGAGCACGGAGCCTGCCTTCAGAGGGCAGCTGACGCATGCCTGTGGTAAGATGGCTGAGTGAGTAACTAAGGACATGCGTGGTTGCGGCTTCCAACACTCGAGGATTTTAAGGAAGGGAGAGGTTGGCGAAAGGTCCTGAAAGAGACCATCTACCTCTTTATTTATTCATCATTCACTCTTTCAACAAATCATTACAGAGCATCACTCAGGGGCAGAGGACACAGGAAGGCACCTTCTGGCGGGGATGGTGATGACCAGGAGGTGGAGTGATGAGTGACAAACAGTGCCCTGGGCAATGGCCTAGAGGCTGCACAGGTTACTCTATGGAACAGAAGACAGATCATCTGGGAAGGCAGAGCTACCTCCAGAAGGCCACCTCCAGTCTCACTCTCGGGCACAGCCCCTGGGTTGACACTGACTGTTGACACAGCTTCCTGGATGTTCCTGTTATGTGGTGAAAGGGGGAGCATGTGCATGGGTCACATGAGAGCACCTGGAGAAGGAAGGGGAAATATTTCCAAAAGAAGCCCTAAGAGTCGAGGAAAAAACAGAAGCCCAGGGCAGAGAAGTTACTGCTGGACTACCCTACGTGGAGAAACTTTGGCATCATGAAGTCCACCCCCTCAGACCACCAGGCATGTAGAAAGGCTGGGCAAGGGCCAAGGGCAAGTCTAGTTTCATTCTGTAAGGGTGGAGCTCACAATGGGGCCTCAGAGAGAAGAGATGGCTTGCACGGGACTGCCTTTAGAAGTGGGGGAAAACTCTGTGGCTGAGGGAAGCCTGCTGGGGTCACTAAGGAAGCCCAGAGAAGCAGGAGAGCTGAGACACCCCAGTGCCAAGGACACCTGTCTGCACAGTGGATCAATGCCAGCTTCTGGGGAAAAAGGCTGGGGTCCCTGCAGCAGATTGGCCAGCTGGGTCCAAGGAACATTTGGCCAGGTTGGGGCAAGGAGAAGCCTGGCATGCACTGAGGAACTGTACACTGAGGATCCTGGGCTGGAATATTGCAGCTCATGGGGCAGGGGGAGGGTCATGTTTTTGTGCATTTCCCCATGCCTTCTTTTCTTTACTCTTCTTTTCTCTGAAAGATTAACCACATTAGAGTGTACAAGTCAGTGGCATTTAGTACCATCTCTGTGTTGTGCAACTATCGTGCCTCACGTTCCGAGACATATTCATCACCCTAGAAGGAGAACTCCATATGCATTAATACCCCATTCCTACCTCCTCCCAATCCCTAGCAACCACTAGTCTTCCCTCTGTCTCCATGGATGTACTTGTTGTGGATGTTTCCTATAAATGAAATTATATAATATGTGACCTCTTGTGTTTGACTTCTTTCACTAAGCAATATTTCAAGGTTCATTGATGTTGTAGTGTATGTCAGAATTATCTTCATTTTGATGGCTGAATAATATTCCATTGTATGGATGTACCACATTTTGTTTATTCATTCACAAGTTAATGAAAATGTAGGCTGTTTCTACTTTGGGCTTTTGTGAATACTGTTGCTGAGAAGACGCATGTACAAGTACAAGTATTTGTTTGAATACCCATCTTTAATTCCTTGGCGCATATACCTAGGAGTGGAATTGCTGGATCATATGGCTTATGCTGCCTTATTGTTTGTCAGTGTCCAAGCTGACTTGTCTGTGTCAAGGTCCCCACATTGATTCAGATGAACTCAAAACTTACTGAGTGCCTGCTGTGTCATGCAATGCATGCTCTCACTAATCCTAGGAGCAACTGTGTCTGATCAGTTTTATTCTCATTATCATTGACAAAGCTGAGGTTCATATAGATCAGGTCTTAGGTCAACCAAATGAAAGATGCCAGAAACATAGATGCCAATTCCTGGATCTTTTCACTACACAGCACATGGCTTTCCCATATGGGTAGAATGCCCAGTGCCTGGATGTCCTAGCTTCATGGTGCTTTATTGCAGAACTCAAAATACCTAAATATCCTACATTTAGATTAATTCCATGTAAAAATGGTATTCTCTAGATTCTACTATAGATAAGTGGTTGCAGGTGCTAATCTATTTTCTTTTATTGGAGGAGTGGGACATAGAGTTGATAACATTCTTCCGCTAAGTTAATTTTTGTGCGAGTGCATTGGGAAAAGAAAAGCTGAAGTCCATTTTGATGGCTGAGCCCTGAGCCCTGATTTTGATGGCTGAGCCCTGAGCCCTGATTTTGATGGCTGAGCCCTGAGCCCTGCCAGTGGGAGGGGGAGGGATGACATCCCGGATCAATCGAGATGCGCTTCGAGGTGGGAAGACCATATTAGGGCAGGAGTGGTGTATGTAGAAGCCTGAGGAGGCAGAAGAACAGGCTGAGGCAAAAGAGAGGTGACCCTAGTGACCGCTAAGCTGCCACAGCAGAGATCACCCTTCTCTCTCCAAGCATATAGATGCTAGATCTCAGGGTTTGTGTCGGCATGTGCACATTTAAATTGGCTTGGCTCAGAGGGAAGAGACCTCCCCACCACCCTTCCTGCTACCCCAGCTAGAAAGGGACGGTCAGCTAAGGAGACCAACCAATGGCAGCAAGGGGGCTTCAGGCCTCGGTCCACCAGCCCACTTGAGCTCACAGCATGACCTTCAGCAGCACACACAGAGATGTGATGGGAGCAGCTGGCTCATGTCCCCTGCAGCTGCACCTGTGGCATTTGTCAGCCTGGAGAACAGGCATGCCCTACCCATGCATGCCTAGTGCCATCCATCAGCCCAGCAGGAGGTGAGGGGGGTGCCTCTCCACACTTATCTCCATAGTTCTCCACCCAACCCCCACTCCACAAAAGACCTCAGCTGCTGAGTATCTGATGAGACCACAGCCTAAGACCTGGACACCTGCCCTGTAATTCTGTCAGGCAATTAGCACAGCAAATGGGCCCAGAGGGGCCTGCCTCTGGGGAGTCACCCTCCTGCCTCCACATGCTCTCCCCTGGTTCATCCCATGTGCTGATTCCAGACTGATAGGACAGACATGCCACTGCCTTGCTGGCACTTACCAACCACAATCTCCACTGGCACCCACAGCTTCCAGTGTCTTAGTCTGGCCTTAGAGATGCCCTGTTCAAACCCAGCCTGTCTCATTTGCCATAGCAACTCAGTACCAGACTTCAGCCAAGCCAGGGAGAAGAAGTCAGAGAAAGGAGAGGCCCAGAGGAGGCTGGCAGGGAAAACTGGAGAGGAGTTAACAGCTCCCAGGAACTGCAGGAAACACAGGCTTGGCAGGTGATGGCAAAGTCTGGAGCTGGGCAGGGGCAGGGGCTGGTGGAGAGGAGGAATCTGCTTTGGAGATGGCTATGGGGTAGGTTAGGATGGAGGAGGAGGAATTGAACTGCCGGGCTTCTGGCTCAGGGGATTCTGATCTCCTGTGTGGCAAAAGCCAGGAGGATGGGCAGGTGTGGGCACATAACGGGGACCTCTTTGCACAAGTTAAATGTGAGGGGTCCTGAGCCCCCAGGCATGGTGTTCAGTAGCTAGCTGTGTGTCTGAGAGATGAGAACCAGCCAAGCCACAGTGGGAGCTGCTGCGATTGCTGTGAAAACAGTGAAGTAGGGAACAAGCAGCCAGCTACAAACCCAGGTCTGCTCTCTCAGAGCTGCCTTCTCTAGGAGGAGCCAGATTCAAAATGATCCCTTGAACACTGAGACTTGACTAAGGAGGATGGCAGAGAGCAATATCACACAGCAGGCAAGCCTGGAAGTGTGTGCTGATTTTAGAGGAAATGGGAAGTCATGGAGGATTTCAAAGCAAGGAAGTGACACATCAGAACCTGGCCTTAGGACCATCACTGTGCTGGCCTGAAACAGAGACGCTGGAGGCCAGAGGATGAATTAGGAGGTTATCAGACCAGAGAAGATGAGTGAGGGCACGCAGACAAGAGCTTGCATGGAGTGAGGTGAGATTTCTGTCCCAAATAACAACCTAGTAAATCAGTTCTAGACAAATACAAATGCACCCGCCTAAGATGAGGGGCAGCAGGGAATGGGAGGGGCTTTCTCCCCACCCTGTGCCTAGCACTCACTCAGATGACAGTCAGGGGTCTCTGGGCCTTGGGCAGTGACTGAGGGGAGCATAGGACACCATGGTGATCAACTGGGATCATGGTGAATGCCTTGAGTGGCTAGGACACTTCTCCAGCAAGGTAGGGAAGGCAAGACGCAGCAGGAGACAGAGAGGGCCCTGGGTCACACCCTGAGCCACCCTCCTGGCCACTGTGGCTTTTTAGGCCAATAATTACAACTCTCCAACCCTCGTTTCCCTCACCTGAAACCATCCATTCAAGAATGTGTGTGTTTCCTCACTCCTTTTCATCTGCCCCAAGGAAATGAGGGTGCCTGAACCCCCACCAAATCCCAGAAAGTGAGGAGCATATGAGGTAGAGGATGGAAGGCAGCTTAGGAGGTGGAAAAGTGCCCAAGGAGGAAACAAAGTTTCAAAGTTGGAAGAGCCATAAAACGCAAGGCGCGACGTTTCCTCCCATTTCCCAGGGAAGCGCCACATTGCGTTTAATGGTGCTGCTGCCGCTGGGCTGATGTGCAGCGGGTGTCTGTTGGGGCTGGAGAGTTAAATGGCGAAGGCAGGCAGGCAAGGGAAGAGGAACATTCCAGGCCTGCCAGATGTGGGGGCCGTGCAGGCGACTCCAGCTCAAGTTCAGGGAGGACTCCAGGCCCATGTGACCACAGGAGACCCTTCCAGGTGACCCAACCTCCCTCTCCGTCTGCCTTCCTGGGACGGCATAGATGGAGTGTAAATGTATCTTGAGAAGCCACCTCTGTGCCCATGAGGGCACTTATCCTGGCAACGACATGGGCCAGCCCCCTCTGAGAGGGGCAGATGTAGGGTTAGCAGGTCCTGAGATAGGGGACCGTGTGAGGGGCCCTGTAATCACCCATGGGCTTGATCTACAGGGAGCTGGCTGGGCTGTCCACATCTCCCTACACTGTGGGTTTTTTGGTCGGCTGTTTTCCCCAAACAAGCTTATACAATTAGTTTCTTCTTGTTTCCTAAATTATTTTTGCCACTGCTAATTATTTCACACTCCATATACAAGAGTTATTGGGGTGGGTAATGGGACACAAGGGATGGCTTCGCAGGAGCATCGCGGGCTTCAAGACACGAAAGCAACTTTGATTTGTTTTTCTGCTCAGCTGCCTGCCTGAGAGAAGGAACAGAGAATGCGGAAAGAACAGGAGGGCGGCATTGGGGGTGGGAGGGGTGGGGGGAGAAACAAACCAGGGCTAAGGCTTTGAATGGCAGCTCCTACCCACTACTCTGCCTGGGCCTGCGAGGGGCACCTGCCCGCAGATCAAGGCCACCACCCTCCTGTCCCACAGAAAGAGCATGTCCCAGTGTGGCTCAGGGAGGACTGGGCACTCCAGAGGACACTTCTGCTCAATGCAAGACAACAGGGACACGTGGGGCCTGGTAGTGTCCTGGGAGCTTCATGTGTGTCACCACAGGCCTGGGGAACAGTTCACACTATCGATACCCCTGTACAGTCTGGGCAGTGGGGCTAGAGAGGTTAAGGAACCCCACCAACATCCCATAGCCAGGAAGTGGTAGAGCCCAGATGGGATTCCAGGTCTGTCTGACACCAAAGCCCATGTCTCTAACCACCCTGCTTCCCTGCCAGCCACGGAGGTCCTCTGTTCACACAAAGGCTGGGGAAGATTGCCCTGGGAGAAGGGTGCTCACCTTAGACCTGAAGGACTTGGCTCCCACAGTCACCTCACCTGGCCCTGGACCCACCGAGGTTTTGGCTCCTAAAAGCCCACAGTGCCTGAACTCTAGCCAGGAGAGTTGTGGCCATTAGCATGTTCCCCTCTAGGCAGACCCCATGGTGGATGTGGCCCTTTCAGCTCAGCTCTGCTGAAGAGTGGTTGGAACTTTTCCAATGAAGTTTAACCAGGAATCTAAGTGGAGAAGCAAAACTAGAAAACAGAAAAGTTGCTGAAATTAAGGGAGTGTGGAGCTCAGCCTGCTTCTTGGAAGCTGCAGATCAGCCTGGCTGTGGCCCCGGTCACCAGGCCCACGGGTCACGCAGTTGTAACTTGGTCATCCATCTGGCCCCAGCCATGTAAGGCACCAGTCATATGAGGACCTCACTTCCCTCTGGGACAGTTGCCCCCTACCCCTGCTTCTCCTAACTAGGGAACCCAAAGTCACTTCCCCTGCCTTGCTCAAACTTAGCCTTGGTGTCCTGCAGTGGCCAGAGGAAGATGGGCTCTGGCCAGCCCTAGGAATCCTCTTGGCCTCCCCATGCTCTGGACCAGGCCTGGTGGTCAGCACCCTCGCTGGCCCTCAAGTTGTCTGTGGCTCAGACCCTTTTACTTTGTAAAGAAGCCTCTTGCCCCAGCCAGATGCTGAGACTTACTCTATAGATGCCAAATTAGACCCATAATTCCAGGTGGCACTCTGGCCTCACCTCTCAGGGCTTCCATATTTCTCACAGACACACCAAAAAATGAAAACAGAGTGAGTGTACTAAGAGAGAAAATGTGTGCACAGTGCGGAGCACCGCCCCTGGCCCGAGGCAGTGCGTCATTGTGCTGGCGGTGACGGGTACTCTCTGTTTACCGAGAGCCAGTCCTGCCCCATGCACCAGGCATGTGTGTTCTCATTTAACCCTCAGCAAACCCAGAAGGTAAGTAAGTGCTGCTAAGGCTCCTATTTACACATGAGGAAAGCAGCTAAGAAACCTGCCCCAAATCACGTGTTAAAAGGATATTGAGCCAAGCAATGTGCAAGCCCCACTCTTAACACCGCCCCACACCATCTGAATGGAAGGGGCCAGGCTACACAGAGCAGCTCATCCAACTCCATTCCTCCCTATAGATAAGGCCACAGGCACCCCAAGAAGAAAAGTGGCTTAGCCCTCAGCATAAAACCCATGTTCGTGATTTCCAGCCCAGGTCTTTTCTAAGAGAAAGCTCTTCCGGGAACTTCCATTCTCTCCTGGCCCCGGGAGGGGCCCTCTGGAAGCCAGTCTCTTGGCCCTGAGTCTGGCTGCTTCTTACTGGAGAGGACAACTGAGCCCTGGCCTTACTTATCCCCTCTGGATGGGGGCAGGGAAGAGACAGGAGAGTCTCAGGAGAACATGAAGCAGAGTAAATGGAACAGGGACCTTGAAGGAGATTGCCTAGCATTCAAGTGGCTCTCACTATTCCCTGCTGCCATCTCATTTGAAGCCAGCACCACCCACCCATGTAAGGCAACTAAGGCAGGAATCAGCATGCCCATTTGATGTAAGAGAAAACTGAGACCCAGAGAAGCGAAGAAATTCATCAAGCCTTTGTGGCAGAAGTGGTGCTAGAACCCCTTTTAGTGACTTTTCTGAGAATGCCTTGTCCTGCATGCATGAGTCTCAGAAAACAGATGCTAAGAGTTCTGGGGAGGTGACTTGTGAGCTGGAACCCTGGCTTGGAGTGTCTCTGGGCGCAGAGCTAGGCACAGGATGTGGAAGGGGCTCTCCCAAGGAAGGGAGTAGCTCTACTGCTGACTGGACAAGGTTGGGGCAGCACTCGTGACTCCATAGCAGGCTCTGAGCACCACTTGGCCTTTGTTGGCTGAAGTGCCCAGGACCTGGCAAATGGCCAGGGGTCATAAGAGCTCACTGAGCCTGCCCTCAGCCTTGGCAAACCTCATGGGGAAATATATTCTCTTATTCTTTGTGTTCTTAGAACAGGGGCTGAGTGCAGAGCTCTGGGCTGACCTTTGAGGCAGACAGGTGGGGAAGAAGCAGGCACTGCCCCAGAACCATCCCAGGGGAGGCCAGGGAAGAGAAAGGGCAGTATCTGGCCTTTAGACACAGACACACGTATTTAAATCCAAGCCCTGCCTCCTGCTAGATAGTGAGTGACCATGAGCATTCCATCTGACCCCTCTGCACCTCAGGTGTGTCCTCTTCACTGTGGAGGAAATGGCATCTGCTCACAGATATGTGATGATGCACCCACCCAACTGGTACTGAGGCTCCGTCCCTCTAGTGCCCACCCTTCTTTGGGCAGCTGATGCAAAGTCTCAATTAGGAAGCAAGGAAAGCAGAGCTGAACCCAGCACTGGGTGCCTGGTACAGGCCTCTAGAGTCAAGAATGGAGGGGATCAGTGCTACCTATAGGGTTTGGGAGGGCTGCCTGGACAAGGTGAGATGTTATCGAGGCCTTGGCTGATTGGTGGGAATTCAGGCAGAGAGAGAGATGGGGCCCATCCTTAGTGAGGTGAGAGGGGGAGCTAGGCATGGGCCAGGGCTTCAGAGGCTTGAGGGAGATCAGGAAGGAAAGGAGGGAAGGAACCCAGGAGCTGGCTGGGGCTGCCTCGGCTGCCCAGTGGTGTGCAGCAGTGCAGTGGGGGCCTGGCCATGCTCAGGCCACCAGGAGCAGATACTAGCCTTGCAGGTGACCTGAGCTGTTCTCTTGGGACACTGTCCTGTCTCATGAGACACCTGTCACTTTCCCAGTGAGAGATGATTACATCCTTTTTGAAAAATAAAGAACAGGAGGAAGAAAAGAAGCCGAGTCCTCCCTCTCCGTTCTCCCTCCCACTCTCCCTGCCCCCTCTTCCTTCCTCCCTCCCGCTCTTGCTCTCTGTTGCTAAGTAGATGGTAGGTTTATTTGCTGCTGTCGGTTCCCAGTAGAAAAATTTCGTCTTGGAGAGCCGCCTGGATGGAAATGGCTTCAGCACCGATTTCATGGAGAAGGTCTGTGCGGTAATTAGTGTTCATGAGGGAGGAATTGGACTGGCAGGCTCCCAAGAAAACTACTCCCCAAAAGTTAGCTCGAGTCCAGAGGGCTACATCAAATCTAATTCCAGAGTGCGCATCTCAACCGCTATATTTAGACCCACAGACGAAGTGGGCAGCTCAGTGGCTCGAGGTTCACAGGGGGCCTGGTCGTGGGAGGCAGAGGCAGCCCATGCTGCTGAGACCACGGGTGATGCAGAAACGTGATTCAGCTGAGGACGACTGGTTCTCACTTAGCC
This sequence comes from Sapajus apella, assembly GCF_009761245.1. Lineage (NCBI taxonomy): Eukaryota > Metazoa > Chordata > Mammalia > Primates > Cebidae > Sapajus > Sapajus apella. The sequence continues at coordinate 9,251,484 of NW_022436997.1, forward strand.
CCATGTGTGTCCTCTCCCTTCATGCCCCAGCTTCCCCAGAACAGAACCTTGGTGAGAGAGGGGGAAACATGGAGAGAGAAGAGGAATGGGAGGAGAGAGGACAGTGGGAGGCAGTCCATGCTGGTCAGCGCTGGAGTGCATTTATTTCTAGAGCACACCGGCTGACTGCAAATGCCCACTGCCCCTCTGCGTCCCATGCATAACTTGTTCATTCCGACCACTGCAAGGCCCTCCAGTCCTCCTCCTTCCTACCTACCTCCACTAACCCCAGGCAACCTGCCCTGCCTCCAGGAAGGTTCTCCGCGTACTCTCGTTTTTGTCCATGGCTTCCTTAGGCCTCTACAGACTGAAGCTTTGTTATTGGGCCACACACCACCTTACCTGGCTTCTTCCATATCCCTCTGTCCCTGGCCCATCAGCAGGCTGGATGCCCCTGAGGTCAGGTGGTCTTTCTTCTTCTCTTTCCCTGCCTTTTCTCCCCAGGCCACAGCTGAGCAATTAGCAGGCACCCCCAGACACTTAATGATGGAATGGAGACCCGCAGGTCCCAGAGGGCTGCCAGGGGCCGGGGCTCCACCTTGTCCCACCTGGGCCTTTCGCTGAAGGAAGAATAAGTAGAAGCAAGATTAAAATCCAGAACTCTGACTCATCCTTCCCACTTTCATTCTCTGGAATTTTCCCACGCCAGCCTGCACCTACGCAGAGATTTTATCCAAAAGGTGGCTAGGGTCCCTGGAAGTCCAGGGACTTGACAGAGGACCGTATCCTGGCCTCTGAGCTAAGGTGCAGCTTCCAACCCAGTGTCTTGTCACAATGCCATGCTGTGGGGGCCTTTGTGCCCCGGGTCTCCCTCTGGTTCTGCATGCCAGCCACCCCACCTTCCCTCCCTCCAGTCCTGGACCTCTGCTCTCAGCTGGCCTGATCCCTTGGCCATGGCCCACGTTTCTGGCACAACGAAGGCCTCTGTGATCAGCTCCATGTCTCACAGGAAGGGTAGAGCTGGGGGTGGGCCTTGGCTCAGCCTCAGATTCCAGGCAGGAGAGGCCTCAGCTGGACCTTCCATCCACCCCACCCTTCTTGCCTCAGCCTCCCCAGTGGGGCTGGAGTTCATTCCACTCTGTTGAGACACAGAAAGGCTCTAAAGAAAATGAGCTAGGAGGCCAAGAGAAGGGGTAAACTAAGGGCACAAAGACAAGATGTACTCCTCTGTAGGAGTCGGAAGAGGTGCTAATGTCAGGCGCAGGCTGGCTCTGCCTGGCACAGCTCACTAAGCCCGGGCCTGGGTCTCCACTATGCCCCCTCCTCTGCCCTGCTCCTTCCCACCCCCAGACCCTCTCAAGGTCAGTGAAGACAGAGAATAGAGCCCTACACAGCTGTAGCACTCATGAGAATTGCACCTGCACCTCCCTCTCTCCCCAGCCCTGGCTGCCACCCGCCGTCCACTCAGGCAGGGGCAGGGGCACTGGCTGCACTCCGCCCACACCTCCTCGCATGAATCTGTTCTCCCAGATCCCTTCCGTTTGGTGCACAGCCTTGGAGACACACCTCCGTCTGTTGACTCACAGTCAGCTTCCTACACAGTTTGTCTGGCTTGCTCTCCTGTTGCCAGGCCTGCACTGGGCTCCCCAGCCTTACTCAACCCAGGAGGCAGGCAGTGCACCTGAGCTCTAGGTACCTTACCTACCAGATGTGCGGTCTTGGGATGATTCACTCATGCACCTTTCTCCTGGTCTGTCGAAGAGGGACATGTACTTCCCATCCCCCTCTACCCCACTCATTCATTGATGAGTCTGTGCCAAGGACCCACTTGCTGCCAGGACTGTGCTGGATGCTGAGGACCCAGACTCATGGGTAGGGATCATCAAACCCACTTTACACAAAAGGAAGCTGAAGCCCAGAGAGGCCTGTTGACCTGCTGGAGGCCTCCAGTCAGCACTGTCATGCAAACCATTGACCATGCCTCATCCCATGCTCCCAGTCCCCATGCCAGGCCCTGTGCCAGGAGCAGGGCAGACGAGAGGCACACAGAGGGGGCCGGCCCCCGCTTTGCAGTTCACAGGGTCCGCTTGAGAGGTCGACAAGTAACACAGATAAGAGTGCTCAACCCACATTCCTCCCTTCCACTTGCCACCCTCTGGGGGCTCCCCATCCCTCCCAAGCTGTCCCATCTCAGTGCTGCCAGGACCCTGTTCTGCTCCTGCGCGGAGATCTGCCTCCTCTGAACCTTGTCTGCATGTCTCAGCTTTCCTCTCTCCAACCCTCCCCAGCCCACATTCCCAGGTCTTGACAATTCCTCTCAAAAAAGAAACAACTGACACTTAGGTGCCTCTTTGGGGAAGCATGAAGCCAGCTCTTTGTCACCCAGGCCCCTGCCAGCTCATTACCATCTCCTGTCATTAGCATCTTAGACACACACACACACGTGGGAAACAAGACACACTGGCATCCTAGACTCTGCATGCAAACCCTCCGTCACTGTGAGCCCCCTCACACACTGGCCTATGCTATGCAGGAAGTACAAGGTGGTCCCTGTCCCCTACAAGTGTGTATGGGAGTGGTTACAACCAAAGAACACGCACAGGTCCGACAAAGGGAAGCAGACAACAGACAGTATGAAGGCCAAAGCCATTTTTCACACTGTAGGGAATTTAAGCATCACATCACAACTATTGCTGCTGACAACAACAACAAGGGGAATACTCCCTATTAATTATATCCCAGGTACTCTGCTGGGCACCCAGAACCCCAGCAGGTGAGTGTCATTATCCTAATTTCTCGGGTTGTGGAAGAGACTGTAAACTACCCCAGGGCTCCCAGAAGAAAGCAGAGGCTACTATCAGCCAGAATGACCTCCCTCCTAGGCCAAGTGCAACCCTTTCCCAGGACTCCAGACACACTGTGGATGGCAGCAATCAGGCCACAGGGGCTGGATGGCTTTCTCAGAGTCACCAGCTGGTTGGTGACAGGAACCTCAAGGTCCTATGTTACTACTGTACTGTGTAGGGATGGGAAAAATGGTACAGCCTGGGGTGGGCAGGAGGAAAATTAAGTAGGTGAATAAGAGAGAATATAGGTGCTAGTCAGGAGACAAAAACAGAATGGCAGGAAGGGAGGGAGGGAGAGGGGGAGGGAAGAAAGGGGTGGAGCAATGGAAAGAACATAAAGAGCAAATAGAAAAGGAAGGGAAGAGGAGGGGAGGGGAAATGAGAAAGAGAGGGGAAGGGAGGAGGGGAGGAAAAGGAGGGAAGGGAGGGAAAGGGGGGAAAGGGAAGGGAAGGGAAAGGATGAAGAAAGAGGAGAAGGGAGGGGAGAAGAGAAGAGGGGAGGAGAGAGGAGGTGACGGGAGGGGAGGAGAGGAAGAACAGAAAGGGAGAAACCCAAAGAAAGATGTTGAGGAAGGCATCTGTGGGACCTTTGAGGGGATGATCTTCTTATAGGCTCCATCCCTTCTAAATCACTCCAGGGCCCCCAAACTCACTCTGCTCAGTCTTTGCACATGCAGAGCCTTGCCCAAGTACACCCTTTCCTTAGGGCTCTCATGGATTTCAAGGATTGGCTCACTGAGGCTGGCATCCCGGTTACAGTTGCTGACTCCCTCTTCGCCACAGCCCTCAGGGGAAATATTGCTAAATGCCTGTGATTGAACTTATCGTATTGATGTTGGGTGCAGCCCAAAGCCCAGCCAGAAGAGTGGCTTAAATGGCCAAGATCATGAAAGAAAGGCACCCTCTATCGAGAGCTGGACTGTGGCCTGCCAGGACAGTGTGAGATTGTTTTTCTGCTTTTAAAAAGAAAATCACATTTTCCAAACATCAATCCTGCAGTATGGGACTCCTGGCTATTGGTCTTTTCAAAATGGCCTGTCTTGGATGCTGAGGTTGGAATTTCTTGGTTGATGTGCTTCTTTTTTTAAAAAAAAATTTTGTTGTTGTTGTTGTTGTTGTTGTTTAAGTGAATTAGGGCCTGCTAGGAAGAAGCCAGAAGAGAGATGTGAGATTATTTCACATCACCAGGCAGGTCCTGAGTGCTGCCATGTGACCAGACCCCGCAATTGAAGAGGGGTGGATACACCCTCCCCTCCTGGATTTTGTTCAGCTCAACCCAACCACTCTTATGAGACCGCATCCTGGTAGGGGGGCTCCAGAGAAGAGGTCCAGCCTAGGAGCTGTGGTCTACTTGAGGGACAGGATTCTCACAGATGAGAACAGCAGAAAGCTGCTCAACCAAACATTCATTTGAGGGCACCATACATATTCGAAGGAGACCCCGCAAGGGCTGAGAAGCTGGGTGAGTTACACTGGGGAGCTGCAGCTTGAATGGGGTTCAAAGGGTTGGAGGATCTGGTGGAGGCTCCAGGAGAGTGAGCAAAGGCCCATAATGATATGGCCACGCACTGCTGGGGGAGGGAGGCATGGCTTAGCAGTGTGACCCCAAGGGAGGGTCTGTCCTAAGAAGCCACAGAGGGACTCACAGGTCCACTGCCTTGCTAGTATGATCTATTCTCCTTTCATGGGAGAAAAGAGTCAGAGAGGTCCATCCCACCCCCTCCCCCAAACACACAAACACACACACACACACACACACACACACACACACACACACACAATCATGAGGGCAGAGAGCTGTCTCTGTGGATATATCAGGGAGAGCTTCAGGCCTAGGGATAGGGATGGGGGCTTCTAGAGGCAGCCCGACAATAAAGTCCTCCGAGCTTCCCTTTGCATGGGGAAGGAGCTCCCCCTATGAAAAATGACCCCCACCTCCACTTCAGAAGTCCCGGAGGGCTCCATCAGGGGAATTCTCTGTCACTCACTCAAGTATTTCCTGGGCTTGCTGTGCAGTATAAAACTCACACACAACCCAGCAAATGACACTAGCCACTGGAGCCTCAGATGATTCTTATGCGCTTAGGAGGTCAGGGTGTCAGACTGGGGCTGAGCCATGCAGCTGAGGTCAGCTAGTGAGGCTCTGAAGTTCTGACCAAACAGGTCAAGAGGGAGAGGGAATCTGGGTAGGGGTGGAAGGAGTGAGGCTCAGAAGCTGTTGGAGAGGAGGGAGGTGGTTTCCCTCTCAAACTAGTGATGATGCCTAGCTTCACTGGAGGCCCTGTCTGTCACACACGTCACACAATTTAGTGATAGTTTTGGTCTTGCCAAGGAGACCTCTCTAAGAGCCCCTTCCACTGTGGACCATCCCCACTGAGTTTAGCCTGGTTTCTCACCCTGGTCTAAGAGAATTCAAACAGGAAGATCTAAACTCCCCTACCAGGTTCATTAGAAAGGAACATAGTTCAGTTTCCAGGTTCTAGCAAAGAATTTATCCTGGCACTCCTATGAGTACGAATGCCCCAAATGCATTTGAAATCCAACCTTGATGCTCAGCTAGAGACCTCTGCAGAGGAGCCCAAGGCGTGCCGCCTTTGACATTTGAGAGGGCGCCTGTGATAGAAGAAGGCCAGGCCCCACCTCAGCTGACTCTACTTAGGTCCCTGCAGGAAGAAAACGAGGTCGCTCTTGAGTCCCTTATCCCAAGAGAAGGCCACAGGATGGAGAGGTGGGGAGGGAGGACCTCTCCCTTCCAAGGACTCTAGTGTCTCCCTGAGCATAACCAATCCACACACCGTCCTCAGACACTGCCTAGGGCTCCTGTAAGGGAAAACAGGAACTGAGCCCAAAAATAGCCACCAGGAGAGCCAGGGTCTCTGCTCTCCCACTGTGGCCACATCTCAGAGCCTCTCCCAGTCTCAAGCTTTTGAGCTGTCAGATGCTGATAATATCTCCCCCATCCCCAGCCTATGCTGAGGTGTAAGAATGGTGAGATCGTGCACATGACAGAGCCCTGGCAAGCCACAGCCCTCTGCCAAAGAAATATACACCAGGGAGCACCCTCATGCTCTCCTGAGGACCAGTGGAAGCTGCTGGCCAGAGAAGAGGTACAGGAGCAGGCCCCTGGCTGCAGGAATGAAACCCGACAAATGTGGTCAGCTGAGCAGACTTAACTTCTGCAGGCCCACGTTGGAAAGGCTGACACTTGCCCTGGGCCAGTCCCTACTTCCCTGTGCTCATGGGCCCATCAGCCCTGGCCTGAGGTGGAGGAGCTCCTCGCTGAAAAGGGGGGCAGGCCATCAATATGTCATGTCCACTTTTGGTCTTTTTTCACAGTGCTATAAAGATGGTGCAGCTGACACCAGACATGTAATTCCCAAGCGTTTAGGACGTAAACAAGGCCAACTGGTAGGGAGGGACACTTGGCAAAGGACCCACTGGCTGGTCTTTTAACCTGCTCTGAGGTCCGCCCCTCCTTATCCAGCACCAGTTAGGTCCCTCGGTCTGAACATGCTGCCCTGCACTCAACAAGAAGAGAAAGAGAAGAGTGGTCCCTTTCCTGGGAGATTCAAGTCTGGCTTGAGGAAGATCTGGACCACCCCAGCTCTGTGCACATCTCTGTCTTGTGGGTACAAAGGGCAGAAAGAGTCACAGTGAGCCATTTATTTTCCCATACCACACAGCGGAGTTTAACTGAACAAAACTCATTTGCCCTCTAGAATGGGCCGCGTTCTTCTCTGGAGTTTCTGATTTAAAGAGAGGAGACTCTGGAGGGCAGTACGGAGCCTGCAAGAAGAATGCATGGCCAGGGGGAGATTTCAGCACTTGGGGAACCCCTAAAGAGGAGAGCAGGCTGCAGCCCCTGATGCATTGGCTTAGGGGACCATCCATCTTCCCCCTCCCCCACCTCTGCAGTCCCCAGCACCCCCACCCCAGGCTGCCTCCTCTGAGGAAGACGGATGGCTGCTGCCACCAGGGGCCTGAGCGATGTGCTGACTTCCCTAGACCTTATGGCCCACCTCCCCCACACCCGCAACCCTGCAGCAAGCCACTTCTCCCTGCCGCCACTGTGCTCATTCTCACCAGCCAGAGGCAGAGTGGAGCTCAGCAATCTCTGCATGCTGTGCTGTCTGTCACTGGTGGAAAGGGGGCCCTGGGGTGAGCTACTCCTATAATAGAGCATTTACATACTGGGCGAACACACACAAATGCAAGGAGACAAAGACGAGTATGATTCTAACTGGAAAATGAGAAGGACCATCGCTTAGGGCTATGAGAGATGTTGGAGCTGATGTAGTCAGGGAAGGCTTCCTGGAGGAAGGAAAACTTAGATACTCCTAGAAAGTTATGTGGGCTCCAAAGAAGTGAGGCATGGGGGAGGACAGCAGAGGAAAGGATGATGTTCTCAGGCTTGGGTTACCCCATGGGGGTGGAGAAGCAAGAGGAAGTCAGAGATCTATTCTGTGGGTGGGGAATCACTGTGTCACATGGAGAGAAGACAACTGCAGGAATTGTTGGAATACCAGCAGGGAGTACTCAAGGAGTGGGAAGAGAGAGGGAAGAAGATCCAGGTGGAAAGAACTAGGGAAACAAGAATGGCCAGGAAAGGTCCTGGGAAGACGGCAGGAGGGTCAGCCTGTAGCTGGACACAGAGAAGGGCAGAGAGAGTGGCACAGCCCCATGGGGTCTTCCTCCTGCCTGGGACTCAGTCCTGATGAGCCCCAAGGGCCCAGCCTCAAGTTGTTCATGGTTGAGGAGAGAAAATGAGGCTCACCCTTGAGGCAGACCATGGGTAGAGGCCACACACCAATCCATATAAGATGAGGCCACAGTGGCCGAAGTAGAGGCTCAGGGCTTCACCTCGGAGGAGGTCCTAAGAGGTGGGTCTTAAAGACTGTGTAGACTCTGGCCGAGCACTCGAGGTGGGAGGATGTTTGCAGAGGAAGAACATGTAAATGAAGAGCTGCTCTGTAGCTGCCTCTTTCTCACGTGGCAGCAGAACATCTGCTTCAAAAGGTCCTGGGAAGATTGCCTTTGCCCACCCAGACCACGGAAGACAGAGGCTGGATGGGGAAGCAGATGTGACCTCAGAACACCAGTAACCCTCTTCCCAGGGAAGCTGGCAGACTTTCCCTCCCTCCCTCTCGCTGTCCACTCCTAGAGATGCTACTGTAACTTCTCTGCAGTGGCTTGCATCTGTTTTTTAAATCCTCCAGGTGATTCTCAGTACAGCTGGGGGTGACGATCACTAAGGAATGGTGCTCCGAGGCTGTGATTTCAGGTACCATGGCAGGTGGATGAGTGGAGATTTGGGGCACAGGGGTCCTCCTGGACCCCCCTAGGAAGATCACACTGGTCAGGGAGCCTCTTCCTTGGGCCTTAGGTCTGGCTAGTGGGCCTCCTGCCCCCTTCCCATTCCCCACCCCCCAACTTTCTCCCACTTCCTCCAGGCCAGCCAAGTCCAAGGCCTAAAGGATCTGATGTTTTATTAAAGTCCAGACCTTCCTATTCTCGGGCCACCTTCCTCTGGCTAATTCTGTAATTCAATTAGTAGGGAGGCAAGGCCCAGCTGGGGTGGGAGGAGGGAGAGCATCGCATCGTGAACCTTCCCTTCCTCGATGATTACGCCCCAGGCTTCGGCGCTGTTCAGAGTTGGGCAGGAAATTGTACTTCCTTCACTTCATAGTGACAAGGACCTTTTATCCTGGCACATGGGGGCTTTGTAAATTACTGCCATCTCATGTAATTAATTCTGCTGCACTGTGTTTTCCCCCCACATGGTAGAGGGCACTGCCCACTTTCTTGGGCACAGCAGCACTCCTTGCACCATGGTCTGCAGGCTGCCCCTGCTGGAGAGGGGCATCTGCCATCCCTGCGTGCACCCTAGCCCAACAGCACCCTCTGGCTGTCCACACTGCCTGCCTCTCCCTGGCCCAGTGCACCTCTCCTGCCGCATGCTCCTTCTCCCTTCCCTCCTCACTCTGCCAGCGTTTCCCAATCTCCCTTCAGTGCCCCAGTCTTGGGTTTCTTTCCTCCCTCCCCATAGTCCCTCTTGGCCTCCAGCTCACAGACACCTGAATGAGGAGCTGGGTTCTACATTTAGCCCTATAGACATGGAAGAGGCTGTCCCCTCTCTCACCGAATTGAAAGTCTATTCAGAGACAAGACATCAAGCTGGTAAATGGAAGGGAAAGTAAATAAGAATGGTAAGTGGGAGAAGGTGATATGGCTGAATAGGAAAACATGCGTGCAGGCCGAAGTGTTCAGCCTATGCGATAGAATCTCAAGTATTAGAGGACAGGCAGGTCTGTGCTGGCCAGAGGAGATGGGCACAGGAACCCTCTCGGGTGAGGAGAGGGTGTTGAAGGCAGCTCAGGGGTCAGCTGCTGAGGGCAGCACTGTGCTGTGACTTCTCACCCCACAGTTCTGTCACCTCTCTGCCCCCACCCCACCTTGGATGATTTCCAAAGCTGCCTCTGCTCCAGAACAGGCTGCAGTTCTATCCTGCTTGATCTCATGACTCAGGAAAAGGTGGGATAGGGTGGTAGACCCAGTAATGAGCTGGTGCTGGGAGAACCATCCCAGACACTGGGACAGGAAAGGGGGCAGCTCTGAGTGAGGTCCTGACACACCCAGAGAGCCCCTGGGTCACTCGAGTGGCTCCTCACCTCAGGTGCCATCAGAATCGCACAGATGGGAGGTCCCTCTGAGAATGGGAGGGAGAAGATGGGGAGGTTTCTGCACCATCATGGATTCCATCCCCCAAACACCAATCTCTAGAACTCAAGGTCAAAGACCCAGAACCATGTACATATCCAGCTTGCCGAGTCGAGAGCATCTGTGTCAACTCCCAGCACCACAGCAGCCAGCGCTGGCTCCGAGGAAGCTTTGAGGCAGGGCCACAGCCACCCCACCAAGGATAATTTCCCTCATGAAGTCTTTGCCAAGCGGCAGATGTGCAATGATCTTTGTCTCCTCGACATAGGCCGTGGGCCCTGCATCCTGTCGGCCTCACCCATTCTCACCCACCTCCTGTTCATTCCATCCTCCTCTTTTAGCAAAGATTTTTTTCCCTTTATAGTTAATTATGCAAGTGATACATGAATACATTCTGGGTCTAAATGTGTCAAACAAAACAAAAAAAGTGAAAGTCATAGGAAACATACCCCCCACTCCCTACCCCATGCTCTAGACTTTGTCTTTCATGTGTAAATACAGACATGAGTACATAATGGGTGACTTGATTCTGTCTCCATTGTATATACATGGCATCTATTATTCCTCAACTTGCTTTTCCTATCTGACCATGTGGCATTCCGTGCGGGTACATTGAGGATCTTTTCATTTTTTAACTGCTGTTGAGTATTCACAGTTTAAAAATGAAAACATTTCCTAGGGGCATTTAGGTGGCTTTTATTTTATTTTATTTTTTTTTATTTTTTTTGCTATTCCAAGCAGCCACATTGGATCCTTGCTGACTCCTCTGTGAAAATGAGTATGTGTGGACCGGAGGATCAAGACTTGGTGGGGGGATTTCTGTGCCACTGGCCGCATCCCCAGGAAGGATGAGGCACCCTCCACAGACCTTCTCAAGCCTTGATGTCCAGAGCCTGGTGCTAGCCTCTCTCCCACACTGTCTTGTGTTGGTTGGCAGCTGCTCCCAGAGAGAATACCATTTCCCACCTCAACTGTGAGCTCCCAAAGGGCTCCACCAGGGATGTCTCTGGGAACACCTCAGTACATCACAGGAGAATGAGTTTGGCAGATTAGTGGCTGCTGGAGCAAGGCTGACACCCCCCACCTCCTCCCGTTTCAGCTGGACAGCCTCACAGCCCACATTCCCCTCCTCAACCCCTGTGAGATGTGGAAACAAGCCACAAGAAGCAAGGCCAGCTATTCTAGCTGGGGGTTCTGCATGTGCCACCCCCATTCCCTCCCCAGGAGAGAGCAGTGAGTGTCCAATGGCTGAGGCTTGGGCACCCTTTCTTCCCTCACCCCCTGAGCCCCACCTCAGCCACCACCCCAGGCCTGTCCACAGCACCCTGTGATTGTAAACTCTTTTCCTGCAGCCCCTCCCCACAGTCACCATTCCCCCAGGGCTCTGCCCTCAGCCAGGGAGCAGACTGGTCCCTTCCTTTGAACCCCAGAGTCAGCGGTAATAACTGCTTATCCACATTTGCCTTTCTCAAAGAGCCTTAAGAGCGGACTAATCTGCCATGCTGGCGTGTCAGTGGCTACATCAGAAGGGCTGGAGATAGACTGGGAAGAGCCTGGGGTGGGACTGCCCCAGTCAGCCTCCAAGTCCGGCTGCTCCCACCTCATAGAAGTGCAGAGGGAGAGAAGGAAGGGGCTTCGGCACCTCTCTAGCTCCTGCTTCCCCAGAGTGAACTGCTATTGACACTGCAGCCTGCACTTAAGGAAGTCTGCAGAGGCTGTTCATACTCACTGGCAAGTAGGTCCCCCCACAAGCTTCTGAGGGCCAATCCTGTTCCCATTTTACACGTGAGGAAACGGGAGTGGGCCCTGGCTGGGAAGGGGCTCTCCTGGCTTCCTCTCCCTGCTTCCTTCTTTCATCTCCTTTTGCAAATATCTTCCCTTTCCACCTCCTCACTGAAACCAGAAAGGGAAGGGAGGCAGGAGGAATTTCCACATTGGAAATTCCACATTGGAAAGGGGTTTTCACTGGGTGCAGTGGTATATCAGCCTTTTCTGGGATCCACTTTGGGGTGAAGGGGGAATCGTGGTGAGAGTGCACACTCTCAGATTCAACAGGCTCCTGGGAGCTCTGGGGGCGAAAACCCTCCCATCAAGGACCTGATCAACCCTCCGGCAACCTCTGGTCCTATCACCACTATGGAAGTCCAGCGTGCCTCAGTGTTCACACACCTTGGACAGCTCTCAGCAGCCTCTGAGCACCATTTCTGTGCCTGCTGCCCCCACCAAATTAGCTGAGGTGTTCTGGCATTCAGTGCTTTCAAGGAATACATATTAGACTCCACCCATATGCTGGGCACTGGGAAGCAAGCAGAAGCAGAACAAAACCAGGCTCCTGACCTCATCTGAGCATGGGGAGCCTGCCCATCAATGAGCAAATATACGTGACTCTGTCAGGGAGTGATGGGTGGCAAACAGGAAACACGAGGGGTTAGGGTCTATGTGGGGGCAATGGGGTGATCAAGGGAGGTGTCTCTGATGAGGTCTCATTTGAGCAGAAACCTGAGGGAAGGAAAAGAGCACACCATGCTGATAGCAGGGAAGGGGCAGGGGCCATTCTGGGCAGAAGAAAAACCAGCGCAAAGACCCTAAGGCAGAGAGTGCCTCATGGGCTGAGAAGTAGTGAGGGGGCCAGTGAGAGGGACCAGGGGAAGACTGGAAGGAGATAAATTCAGGAGGTGGATACGGCAGCGGAGAAGTCACCCAGGGTCTGGGGGATCCTGAAAGATTCTGATTCACAATAAAGTTGTGAGCTCTCTCAAAAACTGTGGCAGAAATCCCTGGAAGCTGGACAAAAGCAACAGATTCTTTTCCCTCTAGAATCCCTTCCTAGTTATATTGGGCCATGGAAACAATATGGTCATTTCCTCCTCCTACTCCTCCTCCTCTTCCTCCCTCCCCACATCCTCCTCCCTCTCCAAACTTGCCCCTGACCTTGTCCCAAGCTGGCTTGCCTCCGTGCAGCAGAGGCAGTGGCTGCCTCCTGGTTGCAGGCAGAGGACAAGGCCAAAAAGGGGACGAGAGGAAAGACGCCCCCGGGAGAGGCAGGCGGCAGCACGAGGGAGGACGTCACGGGGGCCTCTGACCGCTATTCATTTCAGTCCCCGGGTGTCTCCATCAATAACCGTCTGCCAGTGACCAGGAGGGAGGAGGATGGAGGAGGGAGGGAGGGAGGGTGATCTGGGGTCTGGGGGAGGGGAGGAATGAGACAGAGTGGGAGAGAGGCTCCTTGGAAGTTCCTCCAAGCCTGGGGCAGGAGTTGGAGGTGGGGAAAGCCGAGGGGGCACTGGGAGCTGAGAGTTTCTGTCTCCCAGGCTTTTCTCCCTGCTTCCTTCTTTCATCTCTGTTCCTTTCACAAATACATTACCTTACCACCTCCTCTCTGAAGCCAGGAGGGGAAGGGAGGCAGGAGGAATTTCTACACTGGAAGGGGAAGAAAGCAGTTTTCGCTGGGTGCAGGATGGATGGTGGAGGAGTCAGAGCTGCAGAGGACACCGGGAGCATTCTGTGCCTGGCAACAAGAGGCTGGAGCAAGCCTGGTGACAAGGGCTGGCGTAGGTACCAGACTGGCACCAGCAGCCTGTGGGCTTCATGAGAGGAGGACCTGGGCCATGAGGTCTGGCACAGAGCCTGGCACAGAGCGAGCACTCAGGAAATAAATGGCTATGGCAATGACCAAATGGCTGGCTGTGGAGATTGGCTGGGGGTGGACTAGACCAGCCAAGGAGGGCTGCCTGGAGGAGGTAGAACTTGATCAGATTCTTGAAAGATCAGTGGGTTTGGGAGAAGTGAACATGGGGAGAAGGGGCATATACCCCCTGAGGAGGCAGTGAGAGCAGAGGAATGGGGGGCAGAGGGATGCAGAGGGGAGCACAGGTTGTTGGGGATGTGGTCTTGGGTAAGGTTTTGTGAGAGAGAAGAACAAGAGAGGTGGCCATTCCACAGGGCACCTTCTCTGGGGCCATGGGTGGCTTGAAAAGGTCTGAGGTCACTGTTCCCCAGGACATTCAAGGCTGCTTTCGACATATTGAGCATTTGTGCTTTCCCCATGGTTTTGAGCCTTGCAAGCCTCCCAATCCACCTTCAGCCACATCTGTAGGCAGAGGAAGAAGGCCTGACACGGGACGTACTGGGCAGCTTGAGGGAACTCCCAGAAAGACTCCCCCATCCCCATTCTCTTGGACTTGTCAGCACACCTAAAGGACAGCACTGAAAAGTCACCCCTTGCGTATATTGCTCTGTCAAATCCAGAATCCCTGGCCAGTGGGTGGGGTGTGGCCCATTTAGAATCACCGCTAGACTGGGCCTTCTCAGTTCACAGGTGGGGAGACTGAGGCCAGAAAGAGGATATGATTTGTTAGGGTCACCCAGGGAATTAAAGGCCGGGCAAGAGTGGTCGAGTGCTGTGCCTCGGTGGCCTCGATATGCCCTAGAAGCCCTCTGATGGGAAGGGGTGTGAAGACCACCTGTCACTGCAAATCAGACAACAGAGATTGGGACATTGGGGACAGAGGGGGTGCTTATTTTCTTAGGAGGGACTGGCCTGAGGTCCTCCTTACAGACTGAGCCTTTATTTGGAAGGCCTAGAGGAGCCCTCCACCATTACTGATGGAATAACGCCCAGCACTCCTACTGGCCAGAATGAGAGTCCACGGTCAAGTGCGGCCAGAGGTTCTGGGGGTGAGGGGTGGAAGCTGCCCCTTCTAGGAAGTGTAAGGGGGAAACAGAGGGCAGAGAGGTCTGAGGCACCAGGGCACCGGGTAAAGAGAGACCCGTGGGGAGAGGAGGGTGTGGTGGGGGAAGATGCAGGGTGGGGAGACTCCGCGGAGGAAGCAAAATAGAAAAGCAAAGGGAGGGACGAGAGGCAGACAGCCGGGAACGCCGAGAGGCAGAGAAGCTCCGAGAAGAGTGCACGGGAGAGAAAGAGAGGTGGGGAGAGGGACCGAGCGCAGGGAGGGGCGGGAGCCTGGAGGGCGGGCGGCAGGGCGCGTCGGCGGGCCCGGGGGCGCCCCACTGACCCTTCTCGGCGCTTGCTTCCCTCCCCAGGCTGCGCCTTCCTCACCTACTGCGAGCGTGAGTCAGCGCTGAAGGCCCAGAGCGCGCTGCACGAGCAGAAGACTCTGCCCGGGGTAAGTGGCGCCCGCCGCGGCGCAAGCGGCCGACGCGCCGACAGGGGGCGACTTCGGGAGGCCGGGCGGCGGCGCGGCGCGCAGGGAGAGGGCGGCAGGGCGCTTGTGAGCCCGCACGTCCCCCTGCGCACCCCCCGAGCCGCCGGGCTCTCGGCCGTCCAGGCCCGACGGGATCCGGGGCGGGGGCCCCACTTGGCCGTGGCCGTGAAGGTGGAGCCCCGGCGCTGTTCCTGCGCGGGCAGCCTGGGGCGGGGGGAGCGGCGCGTACCGGGTCCCGGGAGCGGGGAGCTGGGAGCTGCCTCCGCCGGGCCCGCGGGCCGCGTGCGCGATCCAGTCCGCCCATCGAGTCGACGCGAGCCGCTCTGGGGGGGCCGGCGTGGGAGGGGGCGCCGCGAGTGAGATCACCGCGGTTTATTTAAGGAGCCAGCCCTCGTCTTTGATAAACTATCGCGCCTCAGCCCTGGTTTATAGCTTCTGTGCGGGGGAGAAGAGAATTATTTATGGCCCCCCTAACTGGGTGTGATATCAGCCATGGCTATTATCGAGGCTAGTTCATCACCATAAAATAAGAAGTGTTCTTTGGGTCAAGGGTCTGCGCGGTCTCTCCTGTGGGTTCAGAGAGATGGGGCGGTGGTGAGGGAGGAGAGATATACGGCTGCTGAGTATCTAAAGATAAATGGAAAGATGTGTGTTTGTGGGCATAATTTAAAGAATTTCTAAATATACAATGTTGACGCTTATACAATGGACCCTGTAGGGAAGCACGTGTGTTTTATAAGTATGCACACCCATGCTTACACATGCATGTTTACATTCTTACCAAACCAACCGTATGTAAACACACGTTTCCATTTCTGCCCCACAGCGGGAAAGGTTAACCAGGTAGACGAAGAGAAAATGCAATCCCGGGCGGGGGCAGCCTTCCTTTGCATCAAAGATCTTTCTTTACTCGTTTAGGGCTGGGGAGTGCTGAGTTACACAGGGCCTTGCTTCCATTAAGACAGCCTCTGTATTGTATTTTGGTATTTGTGATTGCAAAGCACGGGGCTGAGTCATCTTAATAACATACCCACAGATGCAAATATATGGAAATCAAGCATCGCACAGATTTTGTGTGAAGCCCAGCTCTGGCAGGGTGGCCATTCCCCAGTTGTTTTTTCAGTGGCGCGGCTACATGCACATATATTATAGTAATTACTTTCTGGGTGCCCTCTGTAAGATGGCAGAAATATGCTCCACATCGCTCCATGTTATGTGTGAAGCATAAAGCCATATTGTAAGATAATCAAAGGCTTCTGAGAAAGGTTTGTGCTGATTAATAAAGTGTTTATGGTACTTTGTTTTGGGGGAGATTGTGATAGATATTTTAGAGTCGCCCAAACGGAATAGAAAATACCACATTGTTATGGGAGGCCCTTCATCAGCTTGAGAGAGATTGCTGGGGAGTTTCATGATGGCTAAAAGCCGGAATCAGATGGAGAAACAGAAAGAGAGAAGGTAAGTGGGGGAGGTTTAGGATTTTGAAAGGGGAGAGGCTGGGAACTGAGAGTATTTCAGTAGCAGCAAGTGTGGATTGTTGAGGATCTAACATTAACTTGTGGTTGTTTATTTTACATATAATAGAATATCTGAATGATGGAGTGTATTAGTTCTTTAATAATTTATAGAAATACTTTGATGTTGCAGTAATTACATTAAAGGTCACATATCAAAGGTAATTTGGTTGAGCAGCTGTGATGGTTTCTCAGAAGCAATCAATATCACTGTCCGTGGTGCTGATTTCACCAAGGGGCCTGCCAGATTAAAGAAGGCTTATTACCAGGCAGAAAGGCCCAGGGGAAATCAGGAGCACATTGGAGCGACGCGCCAGCCCCCCTTCCACCGATAATTAACACTGTTCCCCATAATCTGTGCTAATCCTTCATACTGGGAGATTCAGTGGCATTTTTCTGAAATCAGAAAGACAAGTTGAATAAGTTTGAGGGAAAGGGCAAAAAGAAACGTGAATGTATGTTGGGATGGGGAGGGGGGAGGATAGAGGCCAACAGTAGAGCTGAAACATAGCCTAGAGTCCCCTTGAACACCTTTCCTTCTTCAAAGGCTTCACAGGGAGACTCATGGCCTCAAAAACCTCATCAAACAATTCTCCGGGCAGGCCCCAGCCCACTGGAGGGAGGGGCAGGAAAAAAAGACTTGATTGCAGCTCAAAGTTCCGAGAGCACACTGTCTTCACACAAACCTACATGCAGATGAATGAAACATAAAATGACCAAGTAAAACTATTCTTTAAAGTAGAGTCATTTTGATTCCAGAAAGCAGACCTGGTGTTATTATTGTTGATTGGTTCTCTCTTTTAAGATCAGAGAAAGTGTGCCACTAGCAAATGCAGGGATGGGACCAAGCCAAATGCTCTCACCCAATCAAATAATAGGTGCCCCTGCCGGCTGAGGCTGTGTTCATGGCTGCCTGTTTGGGTGAGAGGCGGAGGGGGACCTCTTCTTGCCTGCGGTGACCACACTGGGTGCCCCAGCAAGCACACTCTATGTCTAACTAAGGAGAATGAAATTGAAAAAAAAAAGAACCTGGAAAACTGGTAACCTCAGCAATTTAGGTACTTTTTCAGACTTCAATATCCATTAAAATCAATCCATTTAAATCATCCCTCCACTTTCTCGCTGAGGAAAGAAAGAGGGGAAGAGATAGTACAGGCAGCCTATGCTGTTTCTAGCGAATTACGGAGCTCACATGGTGTTGCCAGCAAGAAAAATAATCCCATTGCTGTCATACACACATTCCACCACCACCACCATGAGCGACAATAACAAAATGACAGAGGCAGAACTAGAGGCACCCTTAGCACATGTCTTCACAGGGGGCCTGAAAAGGGGAGCTGACCTTTCTCTTGGGATCAGTGGAAGCTCAGAAACCACACCACAGTGGTTGTTCTTACACATCAGTGGTAAGTGATTCCCAGTATCCCTGGGAACCAGCCTAAGCAGAGCTCTCTGATGGCTGATGGAGTCATCCCTGGACCAGTGTCACAAATGGATTATTATTTTTGAGTTTGGCATGTTTTCAGTAGAATTAGATTTACTAAACGATGAAGCTTCATCTGGGTCCTTTTGAGCACTGCCTTCTGCCAGAATCCAGGCAGAGTGCCTCCCTTTTTCTAAACTCTCTGCCTCTCTCTCCCTCATACTCTTGATCTCACTCTTTCCTGTTCTTCTCTTGCCCATGCCCCTCTATTCACAAAATTTGTTTCACTATTCACAGGGGACAGTCAACACGAGGCAGTTTCTCAACTCATCAGCAAGTATTTCCTGTGTGCCAGGCGTTCTGTAAGATACAGAGATAAGAAAAACACATCCACCTCCCTGCTTAGAGTTGCCCACCAAGTTGGGGATAGAAGCCATGCACACAAAAATATCTACGTAGTCAACAATACAAGACAGCACATGTTGTTATAAAATAGGTAGTGTGGACAGTTGTTTAATCATCACAATATTTTTAAGTACTTTACCTACCTTGCCTCATTTTATCTTCACAACCACCCTATGAGGAAGATGTCATGATTACCCCCCACAGAGGAGGAGATTGAAGTTTGCCCAAGGTCACAAAGTTGATAAGTGGCCAAGCCAGGACCAACACTGAGTCTGCTACCAAAGCTCAAGATACCTCCCTCTGCCAGCACCACCAGTTGCTTTAGGAATTTAGAGAGGACCAGGATGACCATGGAGTGCAGGAGTGACTCAAAGATTTTGTTCAGGACACAGGCAGAGTGGGAATAGAGTTGGGAGTAAAATGAGTCAGATAGGAGCACTGGTCTGAGAAATGGCCCAGAGTAGAGGCACACATGACAGTCCAGGAGCTGGGTGACACAGGGCAGCTGGGTGACGCGGGACACCCCACTCTGAGAACCACCTGGGGCCTGAGTGTGCAGAGGAGGCCTCTTGAAAGAAGTCTGTTTCTTAAAATCAAACTGTGATATTTTGTCACAGCTCCTCCAGCCATTGGGACTTTGCGGGGAATTGTCTTCCAGGAAGAGCTCATCTGTTTCCAATGTTGGGAATACAGGGTCTCAGGGCTCAGGTGCTCAGATAAGAGAAGACCAGGTGCTATGACAAGCGGTGGCCGGCACTTGCTCTTCTTGTAGCAGAAAGGGCTTCTCATCGGGGCTGGCAGGGAAAGAGCTGGGTCGGTCAGTAGGAGGCCAGGGAGCAGTGGGAATTAGAGCTGACCAAGGATGGGGGTGGGGAGAGTGGGGTTAGAGGGAGCTGTATCTGCTTGGTAAACATTAAAGTTCCAACTCACTAGTTAAAGATTGGCTTTTGTGTCCTCACTCCAACAACCCTAGAATACAAAGCAAACTAATACACTCCTCCCTGCTGTCTCCCCCTTCCCTCCCCTCATTTCAGCCTGGCAGACATGCAGAGTCCCGCCATCACACCTCCTGACACAGGTCACCGTGACTCAGGATGGGTCACTTCCATGGAAATTCAATGTGACCTTCTTTGAGTTTACCAGGAAAGATGTTGAAGTGGAAAAGTTCTTTTTAAAAGAGTTCAGTTGGATTTCTAGCACCGCTCTCTCAGTGTCTCTCCTTTTTCTGTCCCTTCCTCTCGCTTCTTTCTTAATCCCATTTTCTCCTCCTTTTTTCTCTTTTTCTTTTCCTCTCTTCTCTTTGTGCCCGTTTTCTCCTCTCTTTTCTCCCTCTGCACAGTTTCCTCTAGTCTTTCTCACCAACACTTTCTTCTTTTATCCTTCTCACTTGTCTCTCCTTTCTCCCTCCTCTCCTCTTCCTTCCCTCCCACCCTCCCTCTTTTGGCTTTGGCCCACCCCACCTCTACCTGACACCCATAGCAGGCTCTGTTGGGGCCTCCATCACCATACAGGGGCTCCCCTGGTAAGACTCATCTCCCTCCCTGACAGTCCTGCCATTGAAGGATCCATCTAATTTTATGTACAACTGTAAAGATGAATGATAAGTAGAAAGGATGCAGGCAAGAACAAGATGAATAAATTATAAAGGGCAAATGATGACAAGACAGGGGTCCCCAGAGACAGTGATATGATAACAGAAACTAAAGACGAATTTATGATGGCTGTAGTTAGCATGTATGGAGGCTGTTAATTCTTCAGGGTAGTTTTACAACTTCTAGTGATTGGTGCAATCAAAGCATTTCATTTTAGAAATGGGATGTATTTCCACTTGTCTTTCCTGTAGGCTGTGTTGGTTTTTGTCTCTGAACAGTGAGTCTGGGTCCCGTCAGCACCTACATCCTCCCTCCCAGCCCCTGCCACCTTCTGTGTCTCTGCAGAGATCATCTCAGCCAGACCCACACACTCCTCCAGTTCCCCAGTCCTGTTGTCCTTCCTCTTGTTGAATGTACTAGCATGGGACTGCTGCAACAAAGTACCACAAATTGGGTGGCGTAAACAACGGAAATGTATTGTCTCACAGTTCTGGAGGCTGGCAGTCCCAAATCAACGTGTTGGCGGAGTTGGTTCTTTCAGAGGGCTGTGAGGGAGAATTGGTTCCAGGCCTCTCTCCTCACTTCTATGAGCCTCAGGCATTCCTTGGTTGTAGACAGTGTTCCCTCTGTGTCTTTGCATCATCTTCCCAGTGTACATTATCTGGAGCCAAACTTCTCCTTTTTATGAAGACAGCAGTCATATTGGGTTAGGGCCTGCCCTAATGATCTCATCTTAACTTGATCATCTGCAAAGACCCTATTTCAAAGAAGGTCACCTTCACAGGTCCTGGAGTTAGGAATTCAGCATCTGTGAGGGGAACACAATTCAACCCATACCACTGAGAAAGGGACTGCCCCATGGCTCTTCCACAGCAGGGAGGATAAAGGCCTATAGTAGTGTCTGAGTCACGGGGGTCCCCCAGCCTTTCCTCTGAATCTCACCTGGATTCATGCTTTTTTCTTTCTCTCTTGGAAGAATGGATAATGTATCTTTCCTCTTTCTCATATTCTCTGAAAAGAAGTATTCGTCCATCCCTTTAGGGAAGTGGTTCTCAATTTTGCCCTGCAGGGGATATCTGACATTGTCTGGAGGTGCTACTGGCAGGCATCTAGTGGGTAGAGCCCAGGGCTGCTGCTGAATGTCCAAGAGTGCAAAGGACAGTCCTAGAGCAAAACATGATCTGGCCCCAAGTGTCAACACTGCCAAGGTAAATCCCATCCTGGGTCTAGGGCAGGTAGAAGGCAGGACAGTTAGGCCCTGGGGCAGAGCGTTCCTCTCTTACTCGCTGGTTCTCATTCATTCAGGAAATGACCCCAAAGGTCCTTAGAGTGTTACAAGAGGGAGGACTTGTGAAGAGGCAAAGGCTCCAACAGTGTGAGCACAGGATAGGGAGTATGGGCAGGAGGAGGGAGCAGAGCCCACCTCAAGGCATTAAGGATCATTTGTCACATGCCATTCACATGCACTGATGTCTGCAGGGCAGACTTGACCCAAGGGCTTAGCAGTTTCAGCACCAACTCCAGCTCAGCTCTCTCCTGGGTTAGGTAAGTGGGGACTTTGCTCATAATAGAGCTGAGGCCAGAACCCAGGGCTCGAGATCCACTCATGTGGGCGTTTCTCCAGCCCATACCTTCAGAAAAGTCCCCACCCCAACAGCAAACAGGCTTGGCAGGCATGTGCCCCAGCCAGGCTTTCCAGCCCAACAGCACCTTCCCCACAGGACCAACCTGGGCCCGTTATACAGAATGGAATACCAAGGTTCCAAGAGGGAAGTCCAAAGTGCTTTAAACCCAGATACTGAGGGACAGACGGGCACAGGGGCTACATCTGTGGCACCTTTGAAACTTGCCTCTTCTCTTCCACATTAGCCCTTGGCCCAGCCCCATGTCCTACTTTGTTCAGACAAAATCTTTTCAATTTCCTCCCCACAGAGACATCTCAAGTCCTCCTTCTCTTTGGGGCTGTGCCCATAGTCTTCCCTCCTAGACTGCCCAGTTTATCTGAAAGAACCAGAGAACCTCTGTGCCCACAGTCATCAGACTTGACTTGAAGGAAATAAACAAGAGGGCACATGAGATAATGAACAGAGGGAACCTGGGCCAGGTCCAGCCAGCCACCAACAAGCCATGTGGCCTGGGCAAAGCAACAAGCTCGGCCCCTCCCTGCAAACACCATCTAGCCCACGAAGGAGATGGTGGGCCACATTGCCTCTCAAGCACCTTCCAGCTCTGACATTCTTTATATTTCTAAGAATAATGAGCTAAGCATTACTCACATTACTTAAGACGACAGGGAGATGAGAAGAAAGGGGGAGAGCGAGGATGATAGTGTCTCCTGCTCTCCACTACCCGACGCCATTGGTGACAAGTGTAATAAAGCATGGGTCAGATATGTCTCTCCCCAGTGCAGAACAGCCAGACTGTCTGCCCCCCCAGGACTGGAGCTAGATTCTGATGGCACCTCCACCCATGCCCTCTGCTCAGGTCTCATCCTAAGGGCACCAGACAGGCATTTTGCAATCTTTGTGCTGCCCCAGTGTGGCTTGGATCACGGTTGCCATCACCCAAGTCATCAGTGGCAGAGTTTACAGATAGCCTGCCCCCTGTGGAGTTTAGTTGTGGGAGGCAGGGTGTCTGGCATTGGACAAAAATAAGTAAGACACGGCCTGTTGCAGAAGGAGTTTATAATCTGGTTTGGGAGGCAAGTGTGAA
Source organism: Sapajus apella (assembly GCF_009761245.1). Classification (NCBI taxonomy): domain Eukaryota; kingdom Metazoa; phylum Chordata; class Mammalia; order Primates; family Cebidae; genus Sapajus; species Sapajus apella. The sequence goes on from NW_022436997.1 coordinate 9,273,837, forward strand.
GACAGCTCATGATCCAGAAAATATCTTTAGGGGCCCCAAAAATGGTAGTGATGGGAAGTGCCCAGGAGTTCAGATGAGAGAGATGGTGGGTTAAGCCAACGTGCCCTGGAGGAGAGAGCCCATGCTGCCATGGTGGCCTTCTGCTTCCAGGCCCTCTGCTCGGATGCATTCTTCAGAGGCTGGCCAAGGATGTCATTGTAAGATGAAGATCCCGCCACCCGCAAACTGCCCAGGCTTCCGTCACCCACAAGATTCAGTCAGGGCAGATGCCCTCGTGGCCACAAACCCTCCAGATGCACATTGCCTTCCTGCAAGCTCCTCTCTTTCCCTGTCACTCCCTCTGCCTGGAGAGTTTCCATTCATCCCTGGAGGCCCAAATCCAACATCACTTCCTCTGAACACTCTCTGCCCTGCTCGGGGAGCTTTCCAATCCGCCCCCATCCAAACACCAGCGCTGCCCTTGGGACCCAGGCTGCTCCGTTAACTCCAGAGTTCCCAACTTGGATTACCAGCCTGTACCTGCTTTCTTGTTTCTGCGCCTGTGTCTGGAAGTGGCCCAGAACAAGGATGGGTGGGAGGGAGGCAGCTCCTGCTCTGCTGAGCGACCTCGCTGGCCTTGGCATTTCCAGAGGCACCAACGGATCATTTTGGCAGCTCCTATTTTAGCCATATCACCTCCATGCCCCTCCAGAAAGTCTTCAGCCTAGCTCACCCTGCGGGGATACATGTGGAAAGAGGAGAAGGCCTTACTCTCTGATCATAGGTGTAGGAGGGAAGTGCTGTGTGGAAGGTGCTTTGGCCTGGGCAGTAGCTGCCGTGTGAGTGTGGGCGTATGTGGAGCGAGGTGTGTGTCCACCGGAGTGGGAATGTGAGGCTGCCGCGGGGGCTGTGCCTGCGTGAGTCCGTGTGAGGCTGCAAAGGGTTTGTTGACCTTTCGCCAGAAAACGAGGCTGAGAAACAGAATGTCTGTGAGCTCCTGCTCCGGGATGGATGTGTTTTAGGATTGGAGGGTTTCTGCTGGGGCACATGTGTGTGGGCGAGCAGAAGGACACATGTCTTTGTTGCTGACCTGCAGGGATCCGGAACTGTGGGCTGCCATGTGCCATCAAAAATGGGCAAGCCTGGGTGATGATAGAAAAAAGCAGTATTCTTTATTCTTTAATTCCTCATGAAAACAGCTGTTGTAAAGAGTAAAGGGCTGGAGTTCAGGGGAGATGAGGTCTCTCCAGGGCCCCGAAGTTTACTGTGGTTCAAGCGCCTGTTTTTTTAATCAAAGGCATTTGTGGTATGTTCCCAAAAGCCCAGCAGGGGGCACCATGCGGGTGGCATCCTCTTCTGGTGGCTGAAGGGTCACAGTGTGTTTAATGGTGTGCCTAGTGTACCCAACCCTGTGTCCAGCACAGAAGAGGCAAAATGATGCCTAATGTGCTGCTCTACCCTTCAGAATACCGTCAGCCTGTCCAGAGGACACCGACCAGCTGGATGACTTGGGGCAGCCACCCAATCTTTCCAGGTCTGAGTTCCCTAATTGCCATCATGAAAATCACATGTGTAAGTCCTTTATATGCTGTGGATTGCTACAAATCATCGAAGTTATGTTACTAATGACAAAACAATGATGTGAGTGGGGATGACCTTCAGAGCCCTTTGCCACAATAAAGTCCTGTGATGCCTAATTCACATATGAAACAATTAAGTGGATAATAGAAATATAGAATGGCTCAAGTATGCAGTTTGGACTACATGTCCTGTTATATTTCAGAAAGAGCTGGTATGAGCAGAAAGGACTCCATGGAGCAGGGAGGACAGAAGTTGGTTGTGTGCGTAAAGGGAGAGGAACTTGGGAAATGAGTAAGAGGAGAATGGCTTGGGGAGCCGAGATAGTCTGAATTTTCCTGCTGGAGTTGAGGATGAGAACAGGGGAAATGCGTCTGGAGATGGAGGAGGCTTTTCTCACATGCTGTGCTTCAGAACCTCTAGCCCCTTACAGCCTGTGGGCTCCAATCAACTCCATGCAGATCAGTTGCTCTGAAATCCTGCACATGCTGGGCATGGCTTTGGGCCCCAGGAAGTCCCCAGCTTCCCTCTCCCTAGAAAGGCCCTGTCTCCTCCCAGCTTACCCACCAGAATCTTCCCAGGGCATCAGGACCTAGCCCCAAACTCCTTTCCTCTATGAGGCTCCCCTAGGCAGCTCTAACCCACACTGATCTCCCCCTTGCCTGAGCCTCTGCAGGTCAACAGCACCGGAAGTCTAAACCCTGCCTAAAGTGTGGACATCACATCTGCATCACTGGGGTCTGTTAGAAATGCAGAGTCTTGAGCTTACTACAGATCATCTGAGCCACGTCATTCAGACTGCACCCACCAGCCTTTAATAAGATACCTGGGAGATTTGTGGGCACAAGAAGTTCAACCACCACTGGCCTAATGTTAGGCTTTAAAGGATATTGTCTTAGTCGGAGCACCTCCAGAAGCAGGCTCTAGAAAAGCATTTGAGCACAAGTAGTTTCTTTGTGGGGGTGACCCCAGGAACTTGGGTCAATAGTGGAGACAAGGAAGAGAGGAAATCAATAAGGGGTGCCTTATCAGGCAGGCCAGCTTCCATTGCAGGGGGTGCTGAGTCCCACTGGCACTCTAGAGCCAATATCAATTACACTCCTTGGAGTCATCCCACCCAAGGGGCCAGAGAGCTGGGGTATTCGTGCACCAGTTTCCACCAGGCTGTGGCTGAGGATGTGCCCTGAGGCCTTCTGCTTTCTAGCTTTTCTGGCTTGCTGCATGGGTGGGCAAAGTGGGATCCACAGTCGGAGGAAGCCCTCAAGCTGAAAGAGCCGGTGCTGACAGTTGGAAGTCAGCCCACTGTCACTGAGGTGGGGAAGAGGAGGGGTCATGGGCAGGAGACCACCTACATATACTGCAGATCTAGCCTGGCAGCATCATCCCAAACAAGAGAGCAGATCAAAGGCTCCTGTCTCTCTAACCCTGATGACAGCTACCATTCACTGTGTACTTGCTATGAGCCAGACACTTCACAAATATCATCTCCTTTACTTAAGACATCACCCAGGTCTTAAACTAGCCTTATTAGTGCTATTGTATAGAAGAGGAAACGGGCAAAGGGGCTTGCTCAGACCAGAAAACCAAGGAGAGATCTGGCTCCAGAGCCCACGCTCCTCCCTCCTTATCCTAGGGCACCAGCCCTGTAGAAAGCCAGAGCTGCACAAGGACAGGAACCATCCCTGTCACCTCAACGCCACACACCAGACTCTTCTGGCAGGAGACTCTGGCATGATTGCTAGACACCCGGGGGGCCCTGTGGGGCAGAGCAGTGGTTCTGGAGGCATCACCACACAGCTGGCCCGTCTCAGCATTGGAGTCCATTACTTCAGGCTAGAGGCTGGACTTCCTTTTCCAAATGGAAGGAAGAGTCTGATTCCATCCACAGCTCTGCCTGGAGCCTTACTGTGTGCCCTTGGGAAGCCACTCAACCTCTCTGAATTGCAATTTCTAGTGGCCACCCTTCGACTTAGAGATTCATTTGGCTGCAATGGCCTCAACAAATAACACTCTGGGTTTTTTGCACATAACAGAATCTGGGGCCTGGTGTTGCTTCAGCAACATAACCACGTGAGGTATCGGAGTCCCTTTCCTCCCCACCGTCGGAGGGCGTTGCATCTGTCATCAAGCAGAGCAGCTCCAGCTGCCTCTTTCCCTTCTATCTGGAATGCAAAAGTTTCCAAGAGGTCCCTCCCCAGGAGACATCTAGGTATGCCTCATTGGCCAGAACTATGTCACAGGGCCACCCTAGCTGCAAGGAAGTCTGGAAAGGAGGGTATATTGCGAAAGACTCTGCACGTGTCTGCCGTGAGCACATCTATGCTTCTGCAGTGAAGGAGAAGGGCCGGATAATATTGGTAGGACCTGGAAGAGTCTGCCCCAACACAGTCTGGTAGAGATGGTCAGGGATTACCGAAGAGCAAGCTGGCTGGAACAGCAGCCGCCCCCACCCCCACACATGCCACATTTGCCTTCAGCTCAGATCACACCCTGATGCTTCCATGAGGACGCTGAGTCAAGAAAGCTGTCTTCGGGTGTGGTCCAGAGGAGCTTGTTCATGCAGCGTTGCTAACTCTGCATGTTTATTCCAGCTACTGACATGGTTTCCAATTCTGTGAGATTCATAAGGGGGAAGAGAATAAGATTTCAGCTACCCTTAGGTAGCATATTTGTGTCCTCTGTCTCTCGAGTGTGTGCCCTTCTGTGCCTTTGTGTGTGGCTTAAATATTGAAGAATCAAAGGCCGCCACGCCGGCAGACAGCTGTGCCACATCACAGGCATTCCACAGGTAATTCCCCACTTCCACTTTTTTGACAGTTGCACCAGTGGTCTCACACCCTCTGAAAGTGGGTCGGTCGGCTTTCAAGGCCAGCAGCAATGGTACCAACTTTATTTTCAGACACTGAAGCAGGACCTGTTTTGTAAAGGGGTCGGGGTGAGGCAGGGGTGCTCTGTGCAAAGCCTGCCTCAGATTGACCCTCCTGGTAAGCTTCAGCATGGCCGAGAGCCAAGAAGGAGGGGACCAGGGACAGCCCGGCAGGCCTGTGCTGCCCTCTACTCCTGAGGCCTCCCTCACAGCCTCAGGGTTGTCCCACAAGGTGTGAGTCTCTGGTCACAGACATGTTCAAACAGTCTGAGTTGCGGCATTCGGGGGTTGATGCAGGTAATTCCAACATTGGACCAAATCAGTTCTGGGGCGGAAGCAAGTTAAAATCCCATGATTTTACCTAAGTTTTACTATCTTCACCATCATAAATGCCCCCATGGCACCAGTCCCAGTCCACAGCCCCAGCCAGTTTGCCTAGGTCACGAATTCCCTAGCCTCTGTCCTGGAGTAATCCTCATTTCTGCTTCAGGCCCCCCAATCTCTCCCTTCTCTGAAGACCTTCAGGCCTTAGAGGCCAAACCCTCTGTCCCAGTGGGCAGGCTCTGGCCTTAAATTTAACAACCGAGCCTCCAATCCCAGCTCCACCACTCTGAGCTGCGTGACATTGGGCTAATCACTTAACTTCTCTGTGCCTCCGCTTTCTCATCTCAGCCCTGGGGTCCCAATAGTCCCTTTATCTGGGGGCTGTTTTTGGATAGCATGACGCATGCAAAGCTCCGAGCACCCTGCTGCTCTTGCACACAGGAAATGTGCACAATGACAGTCTCTATGGCTGCCATTCTTGCTGCAGTGATATTGTCTCCAAGAAAGGAGTGAATCTTTCTACCTGGCTCCTTCCGATCCATTCCCGGCCCCTGGCTGCCCAGGTCTGGAGGGCAGCTGACCCAGGGTACATAGAAGCAAACCTCCCAGCTGGATAGCTCAGTGCAGGGCTGACCGCAGGGAGGAACCAACAAACCCCACTACACAGAATGGAAGCTATTGTGGGAGTGGCAGGCAGGTCCATAAGGATGCTGGACCTGGCCCTGCCAAGGCCTGGCTGTGCTGGAAGAGGAGGGCTCAACATCACCACCTTTATGCCCCCACAAGAGGTTAACTAAGTTTGTCCTCATGGTTTGCAGAACCCCCCACATGAGACCTACATCATACCTCCCTTTCCACTCCTTGTTCACCATTCTTCACCCCAAAACAGGGCAGCACCCCTGGAATGTGGGTGAGCACAGCCCATAAGATTAAAAACCCTGACCAGGAAGAGAGCCGGGGCAGAGTCGTGCCCTGGACACCCTCATGGACTAAGATGGTCCAGGAGGTCCTTCAGGGCCGGGAGACAGAGGGTCTGAAATGAATATGCATTCAGCCTCTCAGCATCCCTGACAGCTGGCATCCAACAGCTGGAACAGCTCAGAGCCTGGGAGAAGGTTCGTAATTCAATTCAGTAAGTGTTTCCTGAGCACCCACCAGGAGCATGGCCCCATGCTAGGTGCTGCTTGGCAGGTGGAAGTGAAGAGAGGGTGAGAACCCTGCTGCCCCTGGGGCTTCCCTCCTGCAGAGGAGAAAAGGTGTACATGCCAAGCAATTAGAGGACAAGGGATCGAGACCCCCAACTGCAATTTAAAGCTGGGAGTGGTTTGGGAGCGCTGTGAGGCAGGACTGCCCACTAAATGTCCTGCCTGGGCAGGATCGGCAGCACCTAGGTGGATGGAGGGGGCTCGGATGTCATTCCAGTGAGGTGACAGTAGGGGCAAAGACAAGGAGGAGGGAGAGCTCAGGGAGCACTGGCTGGAGTTCAGGAAGGGCTTGGGGGCAGGAGTTAGTGTGAGTTGAGAGTGGGGAAGAAGGCCTTACACATCCCACTAAGGAGCTTGTTCATTTTCTTTTGGGTGCTTGGGAGCCCATGAAATTTCCTGAGTAGGAGAGTGTCCGCCTCCGTGTGGTACGTGGCATGGTCTGGATGCGGAAGGCCTGTGCCAATCCTGGTGAGAGGACTGAGGTGGGGAAGTGACATCAGGAACAGGAGCTGGGGACAATGGAGAGCCTGCCTCAGTTTCCCTACCCAGGAGCAGCCTCAATGGGCACAGGCTGGCAGGAGCTACTCACTTGGTTCGGGGCAAATCCTGCTGGCGGATTGGAAATTTGGCTGAAGGGAAATTTGGCTCCCTCTGGACCCTGAAGCTGGTGACGGAACTGGGCATTGCTCTGACCATTTGAACACTGTTACCTGAAGGAGAAAGTCTCCATTCAGGGCAGGCCACACAGTGCTGGAGAGGTTTCCAAACCACCCCATCTCACTACCTCACCTGGGGATTTCTTTGACATTCAGATTTATAATAAATACAAAGAAAGAGGCTCCACCTCTCTCTCTCTCTCTCTCTCTTTCTCTCTCTCTCTCTCTCTCTCACACACACACACACACACACACACACACACACACACAAATACACACACAGTCATGAAGAGTCAGGATCTGCCTGAGATCCATTGTTGCAAATGCTCCCTGCATGATTTCATTGCCCCTCCAGCTTCAGAAACCCTGAGTGTTCCTCCAGTCTTTGTCCAGCATTGCCAGAAAATACTGATTCCTCCTTTTGGGCTAGAAGAGTTTGATCCATGAGGAGGATCCCACTCTGCTGTTATATTTCCTTCCTGAGGGTCAGGGAACCTGAAAAAAGTGGAGTGGGAAGGGATATAACCATCACTTGCCTAGACATTGGACACAGCGCTGCTGAGATGCCACATTTGGGTCTGTTCTCATTTGCAGCATGGCCTTTATCTTGAAAAGACTCCATGATTGATAACCAAGTAAACCCATCCTAATTCAGAAGAGCTGGGGAGGACACCCATTTCCATTAGCATCCGTATTATGGGGTGTGCTCAGCGAAGTTTTATTACTTTTCAGTAGACAACCCAACAGTGCTTCCAAGTTAATGTCCAGCCCTACTTTAATGAACAGATGCAAAGCCTGTGTAGTTAGCACAGTGATGAAGTGACACAGAGGATTCATAAGCCACTTGCAAACACTGCTCTTAAGTTGACAACATATTCCTGCACATAGAACTTTGTTTACACTACTTCTTTGCTGATCAAAATTTTTGAGAGATTTTGCAAAGGGAACTTTACTCCTAAAATCCAAATTACCTTCTATTCTGACTAGGCAGGGTTGAAATCTACAAAGACGTCAGTCCACTCCTTAAGTATTCAGTATCTAACAGATGCAATGAACTTGCTGTGGCTAAAGCACAGAGGGTCAGAGTTCTTCCAGAAAGCCTTTCCTGATGGGCTTGAACCCTCATTCTCTAGCTGCCCCCCAGGGATTCATTGGTGGCTATCCTGCATTATGAGGTGGCGGGGTGGGCTACCTCCCACTGATGCCCCTTAATACTCTCAGACCCCATGGAGCTTTGCTATTGGTTTGTGTGCTCTAGCCTGTGCCATGCCTGGTTGTTCCTCAAACTCTTCTAGCTCCTGTTAGGTCAGCGGGCAAGAATCTGATCCATCACTAATAGATAAATCGATGGAAGCAAACCCGCTATCTGGCCACTGTTTGAGCCCTCCCTTGCTCCTGCCCACGGGTTCTGGGAAGACACTATGTGCCATCTTCTTCTATTCTTATTAAACGATTTATCTGGGGAACTTAATATTTTCTTTTAGGATAAACTGAGCTAATGCGATGTGCTTGTTTTAATTTGTGAGGTTAACTGATCTAATTATCTGCAGCGTTTAGTTAAATCCTTGTGCCTGGGCCGGCTGCAGGTGTGGGCTTTGAATCCTGCCAACAGGAAATCTCTTAAAACGAGCTGATCTAACTCAGCGGGTCTGCTGGTATGAGGGATTTTCTAATAATGCATGAATTTATTAACAGCCAAAGATAAATAGAGGATGTATTTACATTAAACAAATTCACAAGGAACTGTCTGCTGCTTCCCCTGCCCCGCTCCCAACAGATGCATCCCCCAACTCCAGATCATTGTCTGTGCCACACAAGTTGGGCAGAGAATGACCCTGAGGCTCCCCATGCAGCTACAAGTAGATCCCCCTGCCGTCATGACATGAAGGGGTAAGCAGGTCAGGCAAGGGTTAAAGATCTAGAATTTTAGCTGGCCCCAGATTCCAAAGGAGCCAGTGGTGTTACCCTGCTCCCTAAAAGCTGACACAGTCTTGCAGTTAATAAGTACCTCCCTCTGAAGAAGGAAAGTGGTGGTCCCATTTTCCCTAGGCTGGGAAGATGGCCCAGGAAATCTGAGTTTGGAGCTGACTGCTACACTTTCAGGGAAGTATGTCCAGAGAAGGTGGCCAGGACAGCCGATATGGTTTGGCTTTGTGTCTCCACCCAAACCTCATCTCAAATTATAATCCCCACAATCCCCATGTGTTGAGAGCAGGACCTGGTGGGAGATGATTGGATCTTGGATGTGGTTTCCTCCATGCTGTTCTAATGATAGTGCATGAGTTCTCATGAGATCTGTTGGTTCTATAAGGGGCTCTTCCTCCTTTGCTCATTCGCTCTCTCGCCTGCTGCCCTGTTAAATGTGCCTTTGCCTCTGCTCACCTTCCACCATGATTGTAAGTTTCTTGAGGCCTCCCCAGCCATGCAGAACTGTGTGTCAATTAAACCTCTTTTCTTGATAAATCACCGTCTTAGGTATGTCTTTACAGCAGTGTGAGAATGGACGAATACAACAGGAGAAGGAAATTCTTCCTCCTGAAGCTAGTTAAACGGCTGACGCCATCCATCTCCCAGAAGACAGCCTAGATAAATATAGGTGTGGCCGAATTGAGGCAGCAGGAGGAGAATCTTGGGAGGCAGGTAGAGGGGACTCACCATACACAGGTGTCCTGAGAGCCTCCTGGCTTCACAACCCCTGTCCTGCCACGGCCCTGACCTACTAGCAGCTGTCCCAATCCTCTTCTGGGGTTCCAGAAACCCTTGCAGAGGCTAAGCCTCCAGGGCTGACACTGTTCAGGGGGAGAATTATTACTCCGGAAATGCACTTTGCTTGAAATACCATTCAGCGGTATTGTTTGAAACACAGCGTCAGGATCAGGCCAAGCAGCCAAAGACGCATTTGAAATGCATTTCCCATTACCTAAGGCCCAGACCCCCTGACAGCCCGAGTCATTCAGTACTGACCTGTTTTCAACTAGCGTGGAGCTCTCCTCTACCACGTGAACGATCCTGGATAAAATTGTACTGGCAAAGGCCCGTGTAGAATATGCACACATGTGCAAGATGTACTTGTGCACACACAGATGCAGCTGCATTCTCATCACCCAAACACACGCACACACATACACCAGAGTGCATGCCATATAGGTGCCCACAAATGTATGTGTACGTAACAGGTGATCTGAACATGTAACACACATGAGAGACACATGACATCCTGCATATGTCCATATGTGGGCACACGAACACACATGTGCAACACTTTGTTTTTCAGACTCCTTTGGAATTGAAAGAGAATGTAGCTCTTTAGGGACAGCTGAAGATAAACTCTTGATTTCTGATTTCTAGAGCAGTTTGGACAAGGTCCTCTGAAATGCATTAAAATGCTAATCACAGCATCTGTCTGAACCCTGGCAGCTGTGTGACTTGGGGGAAAATGGAAACAGAATGGATTCTGAAGCTGGGACTCCTCTTTGACTCTCCTTCTCTTGCTCTCTCATTTGTCCCTCCACTGCCCTCCTCTGCCTGCTCCTCTGTGGGCTCTACCCAACCCCAGCCTCTGTCCCACCTCGTCCTCAGCCTGGTCCACAGTGGCCATTGGCTCTGCCTGACTTTCCCGAGTGCATGGCTCCCAGTGCTAACAAATAAAGCCACCGCCCTTCTTCTGGCTGTGCCCAAAACTCCCTGCTGTGGAGTTGCCCCAGCCCACGTGCAGGATGGGCAGGGATGAGTTCCAGGCATGGTCTGCATCCCAGAAATGGCCTCCTGTCCTCTGGGACCCCTGCTCTCCCCAGGTGAGAGCAGAGAAAGTTCCTGCTAACAAGTACCTGTCCTGTAACAAGGACAGATGGTAGAACTACTCTAACCTAAAAGAAGGGCACTCTGATGTGGAATGTCAGGCAGTGTACCAGGCAGGGCAGGGAGAATGTTTTAACCAGGGTAGCTTTCTGACACCCCATAATGACCCATATATGGGCAAGGGGTGGGATCAAGAGGGATTCTGAGACTCACACTCCTGAATACCCTTCACTGACTCTCCACCAGCCATAGGTGACATCTGAGCCCTGCATCAAGCCCTCAGTCACTCATCTTGCAACTGTTAGCTCCTCCCCACTCCCCACTGCCTCCCACTTTGACCTCAGGATCCGGGACCACGCTGGCTCCTGACTCCCCCACCGCGAGCATGTGGCTCACAACCCCTGAGTGGCTCCACTAGTTTCCTTTGCCTGGCATCCTCCTATGTCCGCCCCAAGCTCCTTCTGCCAGGCCAGTCCTTGGCCACCATTCCAAACTCAGCTCACATGTCACATTCTCCAGGAAGCCTTCCCCAATCTGGATAAGGCTAGTTAAGATGCTCCCTCCTGCATGCCTAGAATTTCTCATGTCTACCTCAGTTTACCAGAGTTTAACATGAGTGCTCCACTCTAGACTGTGCCCTCTTTGAGGGCAGGGACCGGGTCCTACCTACTCATGTGGACCCAGCATTGGCACAAGGCTGGCCTGCTAAGTTCTCAGCAGCTGTGAGATTGTTGGAATGCAACGGGTGTCTGCATGGGTATGTGAACCCTTGGGACTAGACCCACTTTGTAGAAGTCCCTAAGCAGACATCTTGGAGGTTGTCTGCCCTTTCTGCTGGGACCTGGAACGGGCTCTGGTCAGGCTGGTGTAAGTACAGACCTCACACCGGGCTTCATGCGCCCGCATCTCCCACCCCCACCCCATGAAGATCGAAGCTCCCAGCATACCACAGTTCCTTTTTTCCTCTCAGGCATCAAACTGTCGTTTCACTAAACACCATCTGGAGACTCCTGGCCTCAGCCCCTCACTTCTCCCAAACTCTTATTAATGTGATGGGTGTTTATTCCTTCTTTCTCCTCTTCCACTTCCTTCAGAACATCTCAGCTCTGTGGCCTGCAGACATTCATCTTATCTTCGGGGAGCTCAGCTCCGCCGGGGAGGGCGGCTGTCTCGCGCTTGGCTTTAGGCAGCTGACAGTGATAAAGAGCAGACAGAAAGAGCAGGCGCGACTTAGCCGACCCCTTGTGGAGCCGCATCCCAGCTGGCCTGGAAAGGGGGAGGGCAGAAGCAAGCTGAAGAAGGAACCTGGTTAAATGTGGTCTACAGTGGCCTTTGACTCTGCTAGCACTCCAGGACCCTCCGTGGCTCCCTGGTGTTACCAAACAAAGCCAGGATTCCTAACCCCAGCTCCTAGGCGCCCATCATTTTGCTTCCAGCACACTGAGCTCTCCTTTCCTTCCTGTTCCCATGTTGTGACTCTCACCTGAATGCATCTCCTGCTCCAATTATTGCTTGTTCTTGTCTTGTTCATGTCTTCCTCCTCCATGCAGCCTTTCCTGACTACCCCATGCATACCATTTCCCTTCCATGGCACTTACTTTGCCCCAATCTGCATTGCACTCTGTTTTATATCATGAACCTACACAGACTCCCCTGATGGTATTCACAGAGCCATCCCAGGTCTGGGTACACAGTGGACCCACAGTCAACCCACACTGTCTTCAAGCAAAGAGGATCTGCAGCAGTGACCCCACTGAGACAAACCTCAGCTCTTTGGGGCTTGCCCAGTGGCCCTCGAGGTGTGGCACACAGAGCCCTCCCACAGTGTCCACATGGAGGCTGCCCATTCCTGTCTTCCACCGTAGCCCGGCTGGCACCCACGGCCGGCTTTCTTCCCCTGGTAGAGCATTAAGCTAATGCGTGTTGTGTCTCATTAGTGGCATTCTGTTTGTGCCAGGGCCAGGCAATTTGATGGGTGGTTGATTGGATATTCTGTTTATTTATGGCAGGAAAAGCATTCTTTATTGAGGACTGGGCAGCACATTTCTGTCCCCATGGCACTAAGATCCTCTGGAAATCAAGCAATTGTAAATTAAGACTAAATAAATAATATATAATCAGCAATAAAGATTGCAGGCCTCCATGCAAAGAGCTCTCCTCAGGCGTCTCCCCAACCTGAGAGACACCAGCCATCCAGAGCCTGGAGGAAGGTTGACAAGAATTGGCATCTTTAATTGATAGGTGGGGAAACTAAGTAAGGCCTGTGGAGGTTAAGAGGCTTGTCCAGAAGCAGGATGATGGTGATCCAGCATTTGGCAGTGTCCTGAGGACTTGGGAGACCCAAGGAGACTCCTCACAGACCTGTCCATCTGCTGAGATTGCACACAAGGAAGCCGTTATCCCAGGAGTGCATCTGAGAACACCAGGTTGGAGTTTCTTCCTCTGTCCCGCTTTGAGCAGCATTACCAGTGTGGATGGGCCAAACTGGCTGAGTTTAGAAGTCTGGAGATAGCACCATGGCCCTTTTTCCCTGTCAACCAGCCAGGGCAGCCTACAGTCTGGGTTTCTCCACTCCCCATCTGGGAAATGCCTCCCCTGGCAGAGCTGCTGCTCTGTGACCCACAGAGTGCCAGGGCTCTGACATTCAAAGGGCTGTGATTCTCAGCTAGCCTGTCTGAGAAACACACCTCCACACCTAAAACAGTGGGCCAGCCAGAGCACCCAAGCCCACCCCAGGCAGGGTCCTGAGTCATAGGACAGATATGGACAAAGCTCTGATGTCTCTCCTGAGGGCCCACGGATGGTCCAAGTGTCCCACCGTGCAGCCCCAGCCAGGGGCCTAGAAACGGCTGCCTGAGTCATCCTGCAGCCAGAACAGTGGGAGGGGAGAAGCTGGGAATCGATGGAGTCTTTAAGAGGCCCAAGCTGGAGGCATCAGAAAGGCCTCCCAGATAGAAAGGCAATGTGTGGAGCTCAGCTATACAGATGTAATCTATGTCTACTCAGCCCAGGCGCCCCTCCAAGCAACCTTCCCACCTTCTTCACCCATTTTCTGCTCCTCTTCCTCATCCTCGCAAAAACTAATTGTCTATCTCACCAGCCTGAGCCCCGTGCTTTCCAGAGGTTTATGCGTGAAACTAATTATGCACCGCTAATTTAGAAGCTAGCAGCATTCCTGTTACCGTTCATTTGATTTGGGTTGTTCTGCTGAGTGGCATTTCTGTAAATATGCCACAAGGCTGGGGGTCTGTCAGGGAGGGCAGCCTGAGTTTGGGGTCAGGAGGAGGGGCCCGGGAGTCTGGGGGTGGCAAGTGTAGTACACTTCATGTAGGAGAGGGGACAGGAGGGTGCCATTGCCATTAGCCAAGGAAGGCCTCATTAGCAGCCCCGGATGGCCCTGCCAGGAGGTAGGAATGTGACTGTAAAATGTCACACTCTGTTGGATGGGGGCAGATTAGAAAATGTCCACAAAGGTAAGAAAAAAAAAAGCTCCAGATTGGCAGGAGTGTGTAGTGGGCCTGGACACTGCAAGCCAGGAGCTGGGACCCACTGAGCAAAGTGGGAGCTGGAGACGGGCAGTGACAAAGAGTGTGGTCATTACCCCAGGAAACTCCCTCCAAAGAAAGATCTCAGGCCCAGCTGGGGGATGGCACTGCAGTCCCAGAGGGCTGGTGTCCTGGGGTCCAGGAGGGAACAGGGGCAGGCAGGACCCTTTGGCCCAAATCCAAAGACTTCTGTTTCCACTTCCAGTTATAGCTTCTTTTGTGACCTTAGAGAGACAGTTTAATCTCCCCAGGCCTTGGAATCCACTTCTGAAAATTGGGAAGAATCAGTTCAACGTTGATCGTGGGGTTCAGTAGCGACCCCATGAAATGAGAGAGTTAAAGAGTTCTTTGTGAATTACCTGACACGTCCACAAACATGCAGGTGCCTCTGAGGGCCCAGCAAGGGCTCTCTGGGGAGCTGCTTGGGCTCTTAGTTCTCTGACCTGCTGCAGCAATGCCCAGTGCCATGGGCAGGTGCGGCTCACTTACCCAGAGCCCTGTACTCTCAGGAGGACCCTGTTCTTGGCTTGATGCTCTGCAGTCATCATCTTGAAATTCTTAGTCATTTTCGAACTAGGGACTCCACATTTCCAATTTGTACCTGCAAATTACATCAGACCCTGTCTTCATGGAGGAAGTTCTCTAGGGACTTCTGCGCATTCATTGTGTCTTCTGGAAAAGGAGCTCGCTGAGGACAAGTGCTGTGTCTTCTGTGATCCCACGGAGGACAGGTCCACAGAGTGCTCAACGGAGAACCCAGGCATTCCAAATGGTTCTTACAGAGGGTGCACCTGGAATTGTCTAAAACAAGGGTGCCCAATCTTTTGGCTTCCTGGGCCATATTGGAAGAAGAATAATTGTCTTGGGCCATGCCTAAAATACATTAGCACTAATGATAGCTGATAAGACAAAAGAAAAAAATCACACACACAAAAAAACACCTCATAATGTTTTAAGAAAGTTCAGGGGAGTCCCCACCCCAATCTCATCTTGAAGTGTAGTTCCCATTATCCCCACCTGTTGTGGGAGGGACCTGGTGGGAGGTAATTTAACCATGGGGGCGGTTCCCCCATGCTGTTCTCACGATAGTGAGTGAGTTGTCACAAGATCTGATGGTTGTATAAGGGGCTTTTTCCCCTTTTGTTTGGCACTTACTGCTGCCATGTGAAGAAGGACGTGTTTGCTTCCCCTTCTGCCATGATTGTAAGTTTCCTGAGGCCTCCTCAGCCAAGCTGAACTGCCAGTCAATTAAACCTCTTTCCTTTATAAATTACCCAGTCTTGGGTTTGTCTTTATTAGCAGCATGAGACCAGACTCATACAGCACTCTTGAAAGCAAAGCTCAAGCCCCGCCTCCACCCTAGGGCCTCGATAATTCCCATAGAACTCAATAAGGAATTAGCCTCCATACCTATGGTGAATTAGTTGCTTCTGTGGGGTGGCTCCTGTCTTAGATATCTTCTCCCAAGCCCCTCATGCCCCAGGCATGCAATAGGCAGCAGGGAAGAGCTGTCGAATGAAATGGACATACTGTGTACATTACACTCTTGGTCATCCACACTAGAATGTGATGTATTATATAGCATTCTTTGTCTTTGGTGCTGGTTTTTCCTTCCCTTGATGGAATCTGAGTGTCACTTTCCAGCAGGCTTTTTCCTTTCCCCCATAGCAAACCTTGAGAGACCCACCTCCCACATCCAATCAACCCACAGCTGTTACTTGGTGTTGATGCCAAGTTTCCAAGACTGCCAGAGAGACAGGCCTCATGCTTAGCCATAGTGACCAGACTTCTGTAAGAACCAGTGCTGGGTAATGGTTCAAATGGTAACCAGCATTAGCAAATAGTTCCTGTGATAATTGCAGCCTAATTTGTGTGTGTGCACATGAATTAGCATGCATCTGTATGCCATTAGCACTCTGAATTATCTCCTGAGCAGCAGCGCTTGCCTTGGGGCCCTGTGGACAAGCCAACTGTGGGACATATCTAGAGCTCAATTTCTTCTAAGAACAAAGGACAGAAAAACAAGATTTCAAGGAAGGGAAAGAGTGTGCTTCCAGACCATTCTGTGCTCCATCAGCTGAACCTCTGTCCATTCCATGGCACAGAAGCAGAGAAAGTCAAGAAAATCCAGACCTCATTACTGTTAGTAGTCGGGCTGCATGATGTCCTCAGCTGGAACCTCCTGGAGAAGAAACAAGGGTAATTCAGGAACCCCTCGCTCAGCATAAGAGCTGTGTTCCTAGTTGGACTACAGTGAGGAGCGTGTTCCATTTTAAATGTGTCCAGGGAGTTATTTGAAGAACTTCTTATATAAAGTAGGTGATCATCTCTGGACTTGAGTTTTTATATCACAGACTTCCTAAGTGCAGAAACTTTTAGGGTTAAGATCACTTCATAGACCCATTCATGTTCAGACATGAGTGATTCTTAGGAAGCTTCCCAAAAAAGCACCAGTGATATTGGGTCTATTCCTTCGACTTCCTTCCTCTTTGCCAATACTGCCCATCCATTCCAAATTTGAACTGCTAGGTTTTTGTAAAAAGTACCTGGGAATTGCTATTTGATCTTCCTTTTTGTTTTCTGAAAAGTCTTTCAATATGATAAACCACAAATCATGCCATTCAAACCCTGCCTTCCAGGGACATGTGTATTTAGAAGAATACATCTTCATACACACATACACACACAAACACACACACACACACACATACACACAAAAATTGGTGTGGTGTTAGGAGCTGCATGTCCAAAGCTGATGAGGCTAGATTGCGGCGTTCCAGCAATGGTCAATGACAACCTTGCAAAACAAGTGGCAAGACCCCACCCCCTCCCCACTGGGTGTGAGCACAGCCAGCCCAAGGCAAAAGCTGCAAGACAGCTGCTGAAGATAGGCAGGCATCCCTCTGAGGCCAAGGTCACATGGCCCGCAGGCTTATGACTAGATTTTGGGTCACACATGAGCTTCACAGAGTTGAGCTTAAGCTCCCATCCCAGTCCTCATTTCTCCCACCTCCAGCACATCACCTCCATGAATTCTGTGGATGACTGTGGATATGAAAATATGAGGTCTCCATGCTAAGGAGAGAGTGAGTAGATGGAAAGACACAAGAAGATCCCACTGAGACAGGTGAAGAGAATGCAGGTAACTGACTGGAAGCTCAAGAGCTCTGATCAAAAGAGATGAGAGAGTTATCTACATAGACCATTAGCTCTAGGAGAGAGAGAACACAGAGTGTTTGGGCTTTAGAGAGGTGACTGAGTCTAAGCATGGAGCCAGCGTCATGGGGACACACTGGGACCAAAGAGAATGATACGGAGCATGAACTCAGCAGCTCAATCCAAAAACCTGTGAGTGCAAGAAAACACTTTAAAGCCCTGTGGTATGTGGTATGGCCCCATGTCCTTGAAAATTCACCACAAGGCAGGTAGTCCAGGCATAGGAGGTAGAATCAGAAAGTGTCCCGGGGCTCTGTCATCAGTGATGAGCCCTGAAAGCAATGACAGACTCACAAATAGCAGGAAATTCTCTGACCAAGGCGAGCTTTGCAAGAAATGAAGGCTCTGCAAGCAGAGCCAAGCTCTCCAGATAGCAACGAGCTTTGTGGATACTGATGAGCTCAGCCTACAAGCCTAGCATCTGCAAAAGACAATAGAGTCTACAAACAGTAACTGGTTCTAAAACCAGTGAAGAACACTGCAAGCAAGGAGTGACTGCAAACAACAGGCTTCACAAACTGCTTTGGGTTCTGCAAACCTTAATGAGCTTTGTAAGCAGTATCAGGCTCTGCAAACCCCAAGAAACATTATAAGTGGCAGCAAGCTTTGCAGATAGTGATGAGCTCTGCATGTGATGCCCAGTTCTGCAAACAACAGACTCTACAAACAGCACAGGCTCTAAAGCCAGTGACGAGCCCTTCAGGAAACAGCTGGCTCTGCAAACAGCAATAGGCTCTACAAATGTCAGCCAGCGGGGACAAGCTCTGCAAGTTATAACAGAGATACTGCAAACTGCAACAAGGTCTCCTATGTCTTGGTCCCCAAAAGTAGCAGGTGGAAGAACCTCTTTCCATGCCAGGAGGTGAAATACCTGGCCACGCAGCACTCCTTCCACGTAAGCCCAAAGGTGATCATGAAGCCCTCTCTTCAGCAACATTTGAATGGGAAGCCAGTCCCCATCAGGAGGAAATCTCCACTAGTGGTGCATCCTGACTAGGACAAAGAAAACTCACAGAGGCGACAGTTCTAGTGTACAGCTGGAAAACTCAGAAGTGGTGCCAGAGATGGCAGTGGAAGTGGCCAAAGCAGATACTCACATCTACAGAGAAAAAGCAGGGCCCTAATGGGAAAAACAGCTCTAGAGACAGGACAGCCTCAGCCACCAGCACAGAATGCTGCCACCCCCACTTCATGACCTTAGCAGTCCCAGCAAAGGGCTCCTTGCTCAAAATATCCTGCTGTCTGGCCTGTCTTTGATGCTCCAAGTCCCATCATTAAAATTTACTCTGTTAGAGTTCACGCATGACCCTTATTGGAATGAAATCACCACCCACCCACCCACTCTGCCAACACCCTCAGCCTGACACCTCAGTGTGAATCAGCTCGTCACATCCTCTGCCTGGTGATAGACATCCAGGAGCAGCATTTGAAGGTGTGTGGGAGCCAGATTGTGCCTGGATCCTTGGAGCATCGGATATTATGCTAGAAAGGACTGGAGGAGGAGTGGGCAGGGATGGAGGACAGGACGACAACTTGGGGGTCAGGCTCATAAATGGAAGGGTCACATTTCACAGTCCTACCAGGCCAGAGCCTCCTGGGAAAGCTGGGCTCAGGGGATGGAACAGGCTGGTGGGCACCAGTGAGTGAGAGAAAGGAAAGGAGGAGGAACTAGAGATGGTCTTCGGCCTGTGGGATGTGAGGTCTGCTCCCGGGCTGAGCTTCCAGACCCTGTCAATAGCAGGAAGCCTTGCTCGGTTAATTAATGAGGTATTCAGGCTGACCCTTGATCTCTGGAGCAAATCAAGGGCTTTGTGTGGCTCCTATTAATTGCCTGGATTTGTTCAGCAGCTGCCTGGGAAGTAGGTTGGTGGAAGACTCCTTCTTCCTCCTCTCTACAAATTCTGTACACTCCCAGATGCCCAGCAGCACTCTCAGCCCTGGGTCTCAGGGTGTGAGGGTCCCAGAAAGAGCTGACTCTGTGTCTGGAGGAGGCTTTCAGAGGATTGGGAGATTTTCAGGGAGACCACTCAGAGGAGAAGGAAGGCCTGGTAGATTCGGCCATGGCCCAGCTGGGAGCGAGGGGTCATCGCGAGGGGCCATGATCGGCTGCCTCCTGAAGACAGCTCCAGGCAGGCTCTGGAGGCAACAAAGCCACAGGGAAGCCAGTGCCTCATCCCAAGAGGAGAGCCAGCAAGGCTCAGAGTCCCTCCTGCTCTTGAGGAGGCAGCCCAGCTTCTGCAAGTTCCCAGTGATAGAAGCAGCCGCCTCCCACTTCCACTGCACTTTCCAGATGGGGGCAGGTCTCAGAAGCCCGCTCACGAGAGTCTTCACCCAGGGAGGGAGCTTCCAGGAGGGCCAGTGACAGAAGGCCTGGGAGAGGAAGATCAGGTTCATACTGCAAGCCTCTGAAGATGGGACGCTGTCCCACCCAAAGATGAGGAGGGGAGGGGAGAAGTGGAATAAGGGCTGAACCCCTAAACACGCAGCCCTGGGGCTGGAGGGAGTTCCTGAGGTGCAGTCTCAGGCCATGCCTCTGGCCTGGTAAGGATGATCACTAGACTGGCAGCCCAGAGAGTAGTAGGTGGGTCTCTGCCTCTCACCTGGGCATGGCCACTTATGTATCAGGAATAGGCTCCAGACTGAGCATCCACAGGAGGGTGCAGGCCTGGCTCTGTTTTTCATGGCTGTGTATCACCTGATCACCTGGGCCTCAGTTTCCCCAGCTATAAATGGGGGCTAAGAAGACCTATACTGACCTCGACCCAAAAGAATTCAATCAGAAGATGGCAGCAGAAGCCTTTTGGGCAAGACGCAGCCCTGCATATAAGGGAGTCCTGTTCATCGCAGAGCTGGGTAGACCTGCAGCCTTCGACAGAGTCCCCTTTGGGACCACGTGCTGTCAGAGGTGCAGGGCTGGACAGAGCAGGATAAGGCAGGTTGTTGACCCAGGGCCTGCACACAGACAAGCAAAGCCTCACTTCTCAATCCACACAGGACGGACAGAGTCCTGGCCTGCAGAAGCAGGCTTGTCTTTTCCAGGGCTCGACAAGCCAGCACTATGGGCCACCCCACCGAGGCCACTTCCTAAGTCCTTACCGAGCCCCATGATGGAGGGTGCTTTCATGGCACAGAGATGGAAACAAGGCCTCAGAAGCAAAGGGCCAGACAAGGGTGTCTGCCCTGGAGAAGGAGGAAAAGGCCCAGGGACAACTTGATGGGGAGAAACCAGGGGCAGCTGTGCAGGCCAAAGAGGAAGGTGCGGCCCCCAAAGCAGGACCAAGGCTGTGGGGCTCCCTCTGCCACAGGTGACCTGGGGCAGGTATGACACTCCAGGGGCCTCAGGAGGAGAACAGAAGCCACACGGCCCAGATTCAGCAACAAGAAGTCACTCCATGCATTTCATGCCGCTGGAGATAGGAGAGTGAATGAAGAGTGACCCCAGCCTCCAGGGAGCTTCCTGTCTGGGGTGCAGACAGGCTCCAAAGGAAGGATGTCACAAGATTCTAAGGCAGAGGCTCCTCTGGCCCTCAGTGCGGTCAGGGTGAGGGGACCTCTTTGCAGAGCCCTGGGAGAGTGAGGTCACTTCTGGGTCCCAAACCTCGGCCTGTCCCAGCTGCGGGTGTATGCTCAGTAATTCCCTGGCAAGATTTCCTGCAGTGACACAGCCTGCAGACCTTGTTTGTGACGTAAAAGCATATGTCCTATGGATCTGCTTCAGGGATGTGCCATCTACTGCCATCATCCTTCCCCGACTGCCCATGCTCACATTCTGTGACCACAGCCCTGATGTCATGGGGCTGGAATAGAGGTGCTATGGGCTCAGCCCTGTCAGCCCTGGATCCTCAGTTATGGGCCTGGAAAGAGAAGGGTTTCTCACTGGGGAGCCCCAAAGCTCATTCCTTTCTGCCCCTTACAGCCCAGGCCTTGGCTGTGCTATCCCACAACCTACGGTGACACCCTTGATGGCAAGTGGACATGAGTTGGAAGAAGAGGAGAGAAGGGAGAAGAGGCAGAACAATAAAGAACAGGGGAGGTCTCACTCACAACAACCCTCTGAGCAAACTCAGACTAAGACAAAGGAAGACAGAATTAACTTAGGCCCAAATATTGGATGCTCTGCACTTGGTATGGGGCATCCATTGGAAGGAGTGAGCAGATAGGCCTGAGAAAATCACCCCCTCCCACCTGCTTCTCCCACCTCTCAATGCATTAAATCCATAAAACAAAACGAAGGTGCTGCTGTTTTAAGGAAATAAAAGGCTCTCCTATCCAAAAGCCCAGAGGTTTTGAGTGGAGAGGAAAAGAAATACATTTGAATGTGAATTTTTTTTCCCCTGAAGTGCCACTTAGCAATGCACAGCCTGGGCATCCCTGAGGGAGAAGGCTCTCACTAGGGAGATGGGATGGGACTTTGGCTGTGGCTGACTCTAGGGATAGGGACCCATGTCCTCACAGTGCAGACACGTCACAGGGAGGAAGGGGCTGTGAGTTCACTGATGGCTGCTCTCCTCATTAGGGCCTGAGCACATCCCGGCTGGTTCCTGAGCCTGGTACAGTGAAAACAATGCGTTTAGTTGACTCTTTAATTCCCAAGGTTAATCGTGTTATTTTTAAAAAATATATTTTATTGTGTTAACAACCCCCAGTGGAGGTAGTTAATTAAACAAAGCATGGTGTTGGGAGTAAAATATGCTTTACAGGCAGACTCTATTTCTTTTTCCTGATGCTGGATGGACATTTCTATATTGATGGGTGGTCATAATGCAATATATCACCATGATTGTCCCAAATACCTTGCTTATTGGGGTGTGAACAAAGCTGTGAGCAAACACAGAGAAGATTAAGCTACATTCCTGCCTTCAAGGAGCTTACAACAGATCAGGTCATAAGATGCAGACTAAGGACCACGTGGAGGCTACCTGTGAAGGAGTTAGCAAAGGGTTGGCTGTTCCCCATCCAAGCAAGACAGGGTGACTGGAGGAGCCTAGGTGTCTGACTTGGGTCATTTGAATGGCGTGAACTTCACTGGGCTCCCAGGCCTCCTTTATAGAACAGAGCCCACCTGCCTCCTGGCATGGAACCCAGGAGATGCTCAGATTTCAGATGCATTCTCTGGTATCTCCCAGCACCTTTCAGGCAATGAGAAACTACTTCCCACCTGTTGGGATGCAAAGGGACGTGATTTGCATTTCTGCTTCCCAGTGCACAAATCTTTCCAAAGCCGTTTTTAGTAATTTTTTTTTTACCTGAATTATAACTTCCTTTTTCCAAATATGATAGGTCTGTCTGGAGGCAAGGCAATAGGGTTTTTTTTTTTTTTTTTTTTGGCTAGAAAGAGATGAGTGGAGAGGAATGCTGGCTCATTGGAGAAGGCAACTCAGTCCAAATCCAGGCAAAACCCAAGGTCGGCCTGAGGTACAAGACTTGGGTTAGATCAAACGGGGTGAGGGGTGGAAGGAGTGGGGGGAGGGAAGAAGAAAGCCAGCTGCTGCTTGTAGGGAGTTCTTGAGTCCTGCCGGAAAAATAAGCTTCTTTATTTTACCTTATGTATATTAGGTGCCAGGGCTTGACAGAGGCTCCTATCGGCTTTTCTTTTTGGACTGTCCCTGTTCCTAGGCTGCCAGCCATCCAGTGACTGCAGTCTGCCTTGGAGGTCCTGGTGGGTCATCTGCACCCTGCCCTCAGCCTAAGCTCCACCCCAGCAGGCCAGCCTCCTCACCATTGACCCCCGATGCTCTGCGCTGAGTCCCACCTCCTTGCCATTGCTCCTGAGGTTCCCTCCAACTGAAAGGACCTCTCTCCATCGAAATATTTCCCAGTTCTGCAACCCCCTTCTCTTAAATCCCACAGCCTTTCAAGTCAGAACTGCACCCTCCAGCCCCAGTGAAGGTTTGTGTTAGGGACCAGTTCCCCCAGGAGTGTCACATGGTAGTACTCACAATCCCCTCCTTGGGAGCTTTCCAGAAAGTGACCCTGAGGGTGCTGGGGCTGGTTAGAGAATGTTCATGAAAATTAGCATTGGGCTAAAGGTTAGGGAGTACCCCACACACAGAAGCTGTTTTTCCTGAACTGCCTTATTGTATTCATTCATCCATTCAGCAAATGGCAAGAGCATACACATAATGTGATCAGTTTTGTAAAAAAGAGGCCAGTGTCTTTGCAAGCCGGGAAGAGGTTTCCCAGAAGTATGAGCAAATATGTTGGACCATTAGAAAAAATGATATTGCTACAGGCAGAGAAAAGGACGGGGCCATTCCAGGTAGAGGGAGCAAGGAAGCAAGTCACAAGCCAGATGTAGAAGTGTATTCTGCATTGGAGGCCCTGGTGGGTCATCTGCTGATGTGTGAGGGGCAGCTGGGGGTGGTGCCTCACCTAGAGGGCCTAGAATGGCTGGCAAGGCCAGGCAACATGATTCTGCAGGCTGGAGAAGACTTTTGCACAGAGCAGTGAGGTACCAGCCCTTAGTTTCAACTCCCTTGGAGTGTGAGGGCTAAGAAGGGGTGGGGGGCAGTGGGCACTTGGCTTAGGCTATGCTAGGATCTTAGCCAGAGAGGTGGCTATGCAGAGACGAAGAAGATGAGTTCTGGAACCATTTTGGAGTTGAGAAAAGAGAGAAGTCAGAGTGATGGATTAAGATAAGAACCACTCAGATGTCACACCATTCCTTATTTACAAATATGTATGGAAAGCCTACAAACCAGGGGACTGTAAGAGAGAGAGGATGATTCTTTGAGCAGTGTCCAGCAGGCCTGGGGAAATGGTGGCGTGGTACTCCAATGCAAGGACACTGTGGCACAGATGCTCAAGCAGAAATCTTGCCCCAGAGAGTTCTGCCTCCAAAACAATGCATGAGGTGACATTTTAGCCCCTCAAGCCTATGGCCCTACCCCAGGCAGGAGGTGCTGGGGTCTGACAACCCAGGGAAAGAGAAACTGCTTGCCAGGGCCTTGGGAAGGCAGCCACGGGCCTCTGGGTCCACCTTGAGGTCCCTTGAGCTTGGCCACCAAGAGCTGAGTAGCCTGGTTGAGCAAGCACCACCTGTTTCCCCATCTGTGCAGAAATGACTGTCCTGGCCTCAAGGATTGTGAGAAGATGCCATGATGAGTTCTGCAGTTCTACCCACAGCACCTGGCACGTGGCGGCCACTTAATAAGCAGTAGCTGTTATTACTCCTGCCACTATTATTGCCATTATTACATTACCAAGCGTGGCTCAGGGTGGCATGCATTCAGCCAACACCATTGCTGGCAAAGAGCGGGGCATCAGAGATGCTCCATTGTGCAAAATCTTGCCCCACACCCCATTGTTCCTGCCTCCTGGCCGATGGGCAGGCAGCACAGGCCAGCCCAGAGAAGGGGCCCGTGGAAGCAGGGAGCCTTGCCTAGGTGCTGGGCAGAGGAGGGTTGGGATGCCAAGAATGGAGGAGTGGCCAGAAACTGCTGGGATCCCCCACCCTGGACTCATCACTAGGTTGCTAGTGGAAGAGGGAATTAAGCGGGCCCATCAGATGCAGGATATGAGAAGCACACTCCATTCCAGGGCCCCCTGGATGGATGGCTGGTGGTTGGACTGCCCAGAGGATGGAGTGGGTGATGCGAGGGAGCAGCCCCAGCAGCGGGGTTTCGTGGGCTGCTCAGAGCTGTCCCACATCATGTCTGATGGCTCTTCAGGGTGTGCTGACTGGCGCTAAGTATGACTGCCCTCCCGGAGACCCCTGTCAGGAGCCACTGAGCTGTGAACACACGCTACTGTGTGGCCCAGCACGGATGCCAGCAGAGGGTCCTGTGGAGGGAAGTGCAAGGCAGGGATGTGGACCAAACCACAGGGGCGCATGCACACGTGCACACACGCAAACACACACACACATGTGCATGCAGACACACACACACAAACATGCACTAACACACACACACATCTGCACAGATACATACCTCCATATGCACACACTGCACATGCACACACACACACCACACACATACAAAAGACACATGCATACACAACCACATGCACAGAGACACATGCACACACACAGCATGCACACACACAGATACACAAGGACACACAGAAGCATGTATACACAGACACACTACGTTCACACACACAGATACACAGAGCCCACACCACACTCTCCACCTCCCTTATCAGGCTCACGTACCTGACCCACAATGGGCCTGTCCCCATTAGGATTTCCTCATTGTCCCCCTCCTCCTCCTCCCAAGGTGCCCAGGAAGCCACCACTCTGCCCCCCTGCTCTGCCCATGTCCTCTGCAGTGGGACAGGGGCAGCTGGACCTGCCAGTGCTCCCATTGCAGAGCCTGTTCTCTGGAGCCCCACCCTCCACCAGGGCCACCACCACCTCCCTATGCCTGGGGCGCCTTCAGAACGAAACTGCAACATGTGGGCTGCTTTGCATTGACAAAGGCTCCCACAGCCACACTCAGGGTGCTCAGTGGGGCTGTGGCAGGTCCACGGGTGAAGGGATGAGGTCCAGAGCACAGCCCTCTGAGCCAGGCCCTTCCTTCCCACTCCTGAAACCCCGGGCCAAGGCTAGTGACAGAGGAATGCGTTGTCCCTTTCTAGGAGCCTGTGCATTGTTACGCTGGACCCAGGAACATCCCAAGGAGTGACAGGTACCACCGAGGCACGGCAGGCACAGAGATGGACAGGGCACGGGTGGGAGAGGGGAAGGCGTCTGGGGAGCCCACAGAGTGAGGCGGGTGCCCTGTAGGGTCAGCAAGGCTGTGCTGCCCGGAGGCCCCAGCGGGAAGATCGGGAGGGCAACATTCCAGCCATGGAGATCATCAGGGATCGCCATGGCAACGGGGGTGCAATTAAGGCCCGTTTGAGCTGGGAGCAGCTGTGCGCACTTTATCTGCCTTGAATAAGGAGCAAGAGAAAAAACCTGGGGAGGGAAAGGGGGCGGGGAGGCAGAGGGAAATGGCAGTCCTTTGCAGGCCTCTTCCTGTTCTGAGAGAAAGAGCGGGGTGTGGGGGAGAGGGAGGGAGGGAAAGAGGAGAGAGAAGCCGAGAGAGACCCGGACACGGAGACAGACACAGGTGCAGAGAAGATCGACAGAGACAGACGTAAACACAAAGACAGGGCACGAGAGAGAACGTGTTTTTTTCAAGCCACAACGGGACTGCTCAGCCTGCTTCTTCCTCCCAACACTAACACTCACACTCACACACACACACATACACACAGACACAGACACACACAATACTTACATAACACACAAACATAAATACCCACATGTACTCCCATACAAACTCGTACCCTCCCACACACAGGTATAAATACACACTCCCTCCAGCCGCTGACCCTTCCCTCCTCCCTTACCCTCCCCCCACCTCCTCCTACCTGGAATTTGCCCTCCCCCCACCTGGAATTTTCTTCCCCAACCCCTGGCCCTGCCACAGGATTGCACTCCTGGGACTCCTCCGGGAAAACCTTGTGTCCCTCAACTCCCAGCGTTGGGTTTTCTCCTTGTTAGTGCAGGGACTTCAGCACTCCCTGCTCTCACTGCCTGTCCTGCGCCCAGAATCTCTGCTCATGGCGTTATGGATGTGGAAGAGTGAAAGGTGGGTGGAGGTTTGGTAGCCAGAGCCAAGGGCCTCCAGCTAAATGAGGGAGACATCTTGAGGTTACAAATCCTGTTCTATTTCCCACATGCCCCAGGGCCTTTGCACATGCTCTGCCTCTGCCTGGAAAGCTCTGCTCTCAGATGCTCACTTGGCTCACTTCCTTCCAGTTTCTCCTCAAACGTCACCTTATCAGAGAGGCCTTCCCTGGCCATTCTATCTAAAATAGCTGTCCCCTCCCCCTTACTCTGCTTTACTCTGTGACAATCCAATCAGTTACGCCCTGACTTGCATGTCCCTGGTTGGTCTCCCTCCACTAGACCGCGTGCTTGGTGAGCAGGGCCTTTGTTCACCACGGTATCTCTGGATCTGGGAGAGGACCTGTCACTCAGTGGCATAGGGCTACTCAAAGAACCCTGCAAACTGAAATGAGCAGGTGGTAGAACTTCTCCCACCTGCCTAGAGTCACACAGCCAGCCTCGTAGCAGAGTTCAGATCCAGCTCCCAGCACTTTCATGCTCCTTTCTCTGGGCTGCACACCCCTTCCTTTCCCTGTCCCCCATGATCCCACTGTCCCAGTCACACTGGCCCAATCACTCTCATTTAAAGGCGACCCATGCTTCCCCATGCCTTAGGATGACATCCTTCCTCTTCTCTCAGGACCCAAATCATTCTAAAGCATTCAGATGCCTCCTCCTCCTTGCAGCCCTCCCTGACCTCCAGTCCCAAAGCCATCTCTTTCCTGTGAACACCTAGGCTACTGAGCTGGGCAACCAGCTGTGGGTTGGTGGTCCGGTTTTGCTACTGGCAATCTGTGACTCAGCAAGTCATTTCATCTCCCTGGCATTGTTTCTTGGCCAAAAAAGCAAAGGAGCGTGATGCTATCATGAAGGTTTTCCTGCTTGGATAAACCCTTTTTGAGGGGGGTGCTCATGAGGCTTGGGCCATGCTGGCATCAAGCAGTCAGCCACCTCTGTGTCTGCTTGGCTGGTCAGTGGCTGTGGCTTGTGGACCCCGAGGGTGGGCAGGATGGCATCTGCTGGGCAGTGCCATGGGAAGGTGAGTGGACACATTCCGAAAAACAAGGTCCCAGTGCCAAGCAGAGCTTTCATCCCCAAGGAAACAAGCAGCGAGCTGAGCACTTCTTGGGAAGCACAGAGTCTAGAGATGGGGCACTGGAGGCTGCCAGACCCATCCAGGCTGTGGGGTGGCCACATCTATTCCTGGCAGTGCCCTTGAAGGCGGTCAGAGCAGCTAGCAGCAGTTCCCGCCAGCCTCCCAGATGCCAGAACGCTGTCAGAGGCCAGCACCTGCGCAAGGCAGAAAGGGTGGGGATGGCTGCCACTCCCATCCGCAGCCAGCCAGCAAATGCGTCAGAGCTGGACGCGCCCTGCCGTGGCACTGAGGTCACAGCCGGGAGGTGAGGCATAGGGCCATGCTGTGTGGAGGCAAGGCCTCGCCGGGTGGCTCAGCTCTCAGAGGCGCTGCAGTCAGGGAGGCTTCCGGGCAGCCATGGGCTGGAGGCACGCCTCAGAGGACTGGTGACTGATAAGATAGGGAAGGCTTCCTCTGTCCTCTGCCAGCACCCAGGGCCCTGGCCCGTCCTCCTAAGAGAACTCACTCTGGAGTACCGCCCAGGCTTCAGGCTCCAGTCATCACAAACAGGCCTCAAGGCCTCAGTGACAAAAGACCCACTCCCTCCAGTTTGAACCGGGAAACAAATTCCTGCTGATGTCAGCAACACTGAGCATCCAAAAGTTACCTGTAATGACTCTGCAATGCTGTGTCCAATTGGCCATTCAACCGCCTCATGGCTCTAGATCATTTTAATTTGGGAATCACTGAATGCCACCATGTGCAGAGACCTAGGCTTACACCAGTGTGGCTCTGAGGAGAGATACGTTCCGTTCCCGCCAGCAAGATGGAGGCAAGGGAGCTGCGGGGAGCCCTGGAGGGCTGCAGAGGAGAGGTGGTGCTTGGGGGTCACCACTGGTGACCATCCCCCATCTGGCTGTCAGGGTGCTGAATTGGCTTATGTGAAATGAACGAACAAAGACGGGAGGAGGGTTGAATAAGTGAATGAATCTCCCGGTAATAGACAGGCAGTCAATAAAATTAACTCAGGAACATTGGCCCAAACTCGAACACCAGGGCAGGTACAAATCAGAAAATAAAGTCAAGCCCCAGAGGTGTAAAGGGTGCAGACACCCACCCCCAACCCAGGCCCATGTGGCATCACAGCTGAGCCACAAAGAAGGCTCTGAGCCCTCTAGCAGCCAAGCCTGCGCTGGGTGGGCCAGGGCTCCTCGGGAGCTCCTGGAGGCTGGGGAGCGAGCCTGCACAGAGAGAGGAAACCAGTTGCTCCCCCTGCAGCTAGAGAGGAAGGCCCAGGGGGATTCAGTGGGGATTGGAAGGGGTGGTAAAGGAGCATGGGGTGGGAGTGAGGCCCCGGCGCCGACAGTGAGCACTGAGGAACTGTGGGAAGTCACTGCCCTTCCCTGTGCAGTGTCTGTTGGGACACGTGGAGCCCCTCCCAGGGCTATAGGGAGGATGCAACAAGAAAATGCAGCACCCAAGCCCCTTCGCAAACCAGCGAGTGAGGGTGAGGCTTGTAATCCAGGGCGAGCTTCTCTGTGACGTGCTCTGGATCACGTGAATTTGGATGCCAAGTGTTTGGTGACTGGCTTCTGGGCTCCAGAGCCCCTGGCCTGTGGTACAGGCACCTACTGTGGCATTTCATTGGCCTCACAATAATGAGACCCTGCCCTTTATCAGATTGAATTTTTTTCCTTTCTTACTCCATTTTAGCATTATGGCAGGATTTTACTGCAGCTCCTCATTTCTGCAACTGATCACACACTGCTGGAGAGTCAGTGAAGGATATTTTAATGGTGAGGAGTGAATGAGTGAGTGAGTGTGTGAGTGAAGTCACTCCTATACTTGCCAAGGGTCTCCTATTTGGCAGAAGCTCCTTGAGGGAAAAAGAAAAACCAGTGCGTCTTGTGCAAATTCCAGGGCTTTGCATACAGAAAATGCCCAGTAGTGTGGCACTGACCCAATCATGCTGCCCGGCCACACCGTGGTCTTCTCATGTGTGGCTCCTAAGCCCTGATAGACCTCTGAAAACAGGCCTGATGGTGAGGGGAGAGGGGAGAGGAGAGATGGAGCTCAGGAGAGGGGAGAGGTAGAGAGAGGAGGAAGGGTGAGAAACAGACGAAGAATAAATGATGATTTGAATGATTAAGAAATATTAGCTAGTATTTACTGCAGCCCTGCTGTGTGCCAGGAACTGTGTCCAGTGCATGACATAGACTGTCATTTAACCCTACACCCCGGAGGCTGGGACCATCTTCCAGGTGGTGAAGCTGTCACAAAGAGACCAGGGACCTTAATCAAGGGTATACAGCTCATGAGTAGTACAGCCAGGACTCAAATGTGAACCTGTGGAATCTTTCCTGCCCTCCCTCACCCCGGGAGCCCGACAGCACCCCCAGGGGAGGACGGAGGGGTGGGGGCTGCATCGATCGCCCAGGCCTGGCCCGGCCCCTCCACGCTGAGGCTGTGTAAGGGAAGGGTCGGTCTAGCCCACCTCACCTGTCACTGGACTGGGGAGCCCCGGCCTACAATACAAGTTCCTTGATCTCCAAATCCATCTGTCTCTCGCAAGTGGGTAATGAGGATTCAAAAGTGTGGCATGGCTATAGCATTTGTGCAGTCTGCACACTCTCCTCATCACGTGCACAGCCTATCTGGACAGAGCCCCACCACCCACGCTGGTCTCCTCCTGCTGAAGCAAAGCATCCTGTCTGTGACCTTCTCTGGAGCAACAACTGCAAGCATGAGGGGAGGATGGCGCTAGCAAAGCCCGGGTCACAGTCCGGGTTCCCGCCACTCCGAGCCTCCCTCTCGCTCTCTGTAAGGTGGAGATATTAATACCTGCCTTGAAGGGTAGTGAAGAGGATGAAAGCTGGGTCCACGTGGGGCCTGGCATAGCATAGACACTCAAAGCGTAGAAGATAAGGAGGAGGAGGATGGCGGTGGTGGGAGACAGAGAGAGATGCGCTGGCACACAGGCAACAGACCTGAGGCTTCCAGGTCTCCTGCAGCCATGTCCCTGTCTGCCTCCTCTGTCTCTTCTCCCCTTTAGCTTCTGGGGGGAAGCTCTAAGGGAGACACAGAATATACCCAATTCATGCCTCCCTTTCTCTTTTGGAAAGAGTTGCCTTCTTTCCAACTGCCCCATCCCTCTGCCCCTCCCCAGGCCTCTGCCACCCCATCCTCACGGGCATTGTCTTCAAACCTGCCTCTCTCTCCTTGCTCCCTCGTCCTCTGCTTAATCATCTTAATCATTGTGTCCTTGTAACTCAGCCCCGGGCTGTCTGGCGGCAGCACTACCCCATGAGGTGACAACTCTGAGTCACACACACGCTTGGATGCTGGCACTGTGACTACCGACCCCAGACCCCAGCTGCAGACCTCAAAGCCCCCTCAGGGACTCAGCCTGCTGAAACATTGAGAAACCCTTCCAGGCTCCGTTTCTGTTTCCCTGGGGGAGAATAAAGAAGCCCCTGGCCGTGCTCACTGGGGCAGGATGCCCAGCACAGGCCTCAGACGGGCCCCTCCTCTCTGGTTCCTGCAGCCCGGGTCTCTCTGTGGTGTGGTAGTGAGGGGAGGATGCAGGATCCTCATCTATCACCAGCCGTTCTCAGTCTGTCCTCAGCATCAGGCCACCTAAATCAGCCAGCACTAGAGGTGCTGGTTAAAAGGCAGATTCCTGGGTCCCGCCCTCAGGCTGTCTTTAACAGTACACCAAAGTTACAATTACAGGCCCCTTCCTCCTTTCTGAGCAGCTCCACCCAGCCTCTGTCTGCACCTGCGCTGGCAGGCTGCGTGTGCCCTTCTGCAGGCCAGAAGCCCAGGAGCCCTCATCACGCACACAGGATGTTCCAACAGCACCCTCTCCTGGAAACTCCCTTTATTTTCTGAGAGTCAGCTCAGGTTGCTTTTGTGACCATACCTAGCATCTCTCAGAACCTTACTCTGGGAGGGAAGTACAGGGAGGCAGAAGGCAATGGGGGGCCTCGTCTGGAGGGCCCCTCCTGAGCCTGTGGGGGCTGTGGACAGTGCAGAGAAGCACCCCATCCCAGAAGCCAGCCCACCCCTGCGCCTCCCCACCTCTCTCCTTCCTCTTCTGAAAC
Organism: Sapajus apella; assembly: GCF_009761245.1. Lineage (NCBI taxonomy): Eukaryota > Metazoa > Chordata > Mammalia > Primates > Cebidae > Sapajus > Sapajus apella. The sequence goes on from NW_022436997.1 coordinate 9,305,783, forward strand.
CGCATTGTGTGTGTGTGTGTGTGTGTGTGCGCGCGTGAGCATGCTAGAGAGAGAGAGAGAGAGAGAGAGAGAGAGAGAGCGAGAGCATGTTTCTCTTGGAGAAGGGCAGCTTTGTTTATTACGGCTGTAACCTTGGCTTTTGGCTAGAGCAGGGCAGTGGGAATCTTCGGAGCCTGGAGCAAAGAATTTAATATTCATAAGTGACCTCACCATAAATGGAGTCCAGCACCCCCGAAGGATGCACAGACGATGCCCGCTGCCTCCTCCCATGGTTGCCTCTCTCAGGGAGTTTATCAAAGCCTCCAGCCACAGCTCATGCCTGGCTGCCCACAGTGTCTCCAGACCTATCCCGGGCTCTGGCCTCCTGAGCTGCACCCCAGGAGGGGGATGATAGAGGGGACTCAGCCCTGCCCACACAGCAGGTCTATACAGATGCCTGGACACCCAGTGCAGGGCAAGCACTCTGGGGTCAAGAGAGTGGGCTCAGGGTCAGTGTCTTACACAGAGTAGGGACATGGGAGATGATAGTATAGTAGGTTCTGATCCAGCATTTTGCATACGTTAATTCCTTTCATCAGCACAGCAGCCCAAATTACAGACAAGAACGTTGAGGCAGGGAGAAGTTAGTAACTGGCCCCAGGTCACACAGCCAGTACGTGGCAGTGCTGAGATTCCAGGCCGAGGATTGCAGAGCGTGAGGAGAATCTCACAGATACACGTCAGGCCCATATTCAGTTACAGAAACCTCTAAATTTTTAGCATCTATTTTAGGGCTCGACACTCAGAATATGCACACTGAATATTTGTTGAGTTGACATCTCGTTGGGCAGAGTGAGCAGTAAATATCTGGCGAATGGAGGATGGATGAATTGTGCCCAAAAGGGATTGAGCTTGTGAACACAGAAGGAGGCTCAGGATTCCACGTCAGTGACCACTCGCAGCCCCGACACGGAGAGGGAGAGGGAGCCCGGGAATGGGGTCTGCTCCCCACCCTTTCCTACCCATGAAGATGTGGGCAGGGGAGCCTAGACCCTCGTCCTGAGGCCCTCCAGGGAGAGCCTGGGAGCCATGGAGCCACTCTCCAGCTCATTCAGGGATGAGAGCCTTCACCTACACTGATGATGTCATTGGCCTGCTTTGGGAAACTGGCTGAAGCCCCTCTGCCAACACACTTCACCACAAGTACACAGTTCGGGGGTGGGAAGCTCCCTCAAACCTGGCAGCAGGCCATGGGGTGCCTCTCCTGCCAGCCCAGGGCCTTTATGCAGAGGGAGTGTGCTAGAATCAGGATGGGGTAGGGCAGGGTAGATGGTGCGGTTGGGAGACCCCCCCACACACTCATCTGTTTCTCTAACCCAGAGCCAGCCTCTTGTTTTTATTTTTAACAAGCAGAATGATGGCCCGGGTCTTTTCTACTTTTCCACTTCTATAAGCAAAGGAAGGAGAAGAAGTAAGTCTTAGGAGGTCAGGCCGGGCGCGATGCCTCAGGCCTGTAATCCTAGCACTTTGGGAGGCCGAGGCGGACGGATCATGAGGTCAGGAGATCGACACCATCCTGGCTAACACAGTGAAACCTCAACTCTACTAAAATTACAAAAAATTAGCTGGGTGTGATGGTGCATGCCTGTTGTCCCAGCTACTCAGGAGGCTGAGGCAGGAGAATCACTTGAACCTGGGAGGTGGAGGCTACAGTGAGCCGAGATCACATCACAGCACTCCAGCCTGGGTGACAGAGTGAAAGTTCATCTCAAAAAAAAGTCTTAGGAAGCCGAGAGACAGAGACAGGCTAGGGCTTTGCCCGCTTTGAGGCCCTAGGATTTGGCTGTAATCCACAGGAGACACGCCCCCTCCCAATCCCACCCACAGTCCCATCAGGTTCTCACAGGAGCTCCCATTTAGGAAGACAAAAGCTACGCACTGGAAGCAAGTCGCCCCTTGTCTGGCCACATGTGCAGAAGTCAGGGGAGACTTAGGGATGGGTAGAATTTTGAAAGCAGAAGGTAGTGGGAAGTAAGGACACAGACAAGACTAGGAAAGCAGGTGCAAACTAACCCAGAAGGCAGTGTGGTTGGTAGCAGGTACTGTATAAGGAAGGAGGGAGAGCTTAGCAGGACAGAGTGGGGAGACTATGGAGCCCTGCCCAGATGCTCCCTAGAGAATTCTACAATTCCAAGGCACCTCCGTAAGGCATCTTGTTCATTCCCATGCAAGTGGCTCGGGGTTCCATAGCTCTTCTTGCAGACTGTGCTACTGGTGGCCGAGCCTCTTTTTAGCAATTGTCCAGAGACAAAGCACAGCACAATCTGTTTCCTTGTATTGGAAATGTACCCTGTGGACTGAGCGCAACCTTCCTGGGAGTCGCCATGTGGCGTTCCCAGGGGCTCACGGTGCTGTTTGGGCCAAGCCCTCTCAGCAAGAGCATGCACTATGATGACCCTCACCCCAGCCACCCTCTCTTCCTGAGGCATTGACACCAGCCACCCCTTCTCCCTTTCTAGAGGGTATCTTGGCCCACCCAGCCATTAATTTGCAAATGGGCCATTTCAGCTTCAAATGGAAAAAGAGTTTGGTTTTTTTTTCTTTCTGTGATCTTCAGTTTTTAAGTATTCTCAAATGACTAGTGAGAATCAATCTGAGATCTAAGAGTTTGGTGCGTGTTGAGTGTGAATTCTCAACTTCCATCTTTATTTCTTTATGGCACGACTTGGCAAGCAGGTGGATGAATGTGGGCCTGCAGGCATGGGTCCCTACAGAGGCCATGTTCGTCATTTTTTTTTTATTTGTTCCTTCCACTGAGCTACTGCTGCTGATTTTTATCCCTTTCTTCTCCTCCTCCATTCACCCTCCCAAAGCCCCAGGGTAATTCATCCTCTGTCCACAGTCTGGTCAGGCCCAACTTTGTGCCAGCAGGAGCCAGTGGGGCACCCAGCAAAGGAAATGCCCCACGTAGAGGGTGATGCACCATGTGATCCAGGGTCTTTGCGGTTCAGGTGTGGAGATCAGGGGAGTTTCAACGAGGGGAATGGGTGTGAGTTGCAATCGTCAGGAGGACTTCCTGAGGGAAGAGGGCTGCCCTGGCCTTCAAGAATGGAAGGCTTTCCAGGGCCACAAGTCTAGTGGTGGGTGGAGGGCAAGCTGGCTGCCACTCCTGAAACCCCAGGTGGATAGGTGTCCTCTTCTGTTTTATATGCACCTTCCCCAAAAGAGGGTGACCTTGCGAGGTAGAGGGTGACCACAGGCAGAAGGTCCGACTCAAGATAATGGTCCCTGGCTGCCACCTCATCCCCACAGGGGCTGGACTAGGCTGCCCCAGCCAAACCACCCTGACTCTTTCTACCCCTCCTACCTAATTGCCCCATTACTGTAAACAAGATCTTCCCATCCAAACAATTAGCCTCCTCGTTTTGAAACCCTTGTTTTTTTTTTTCTGGTTCTGAGGCCTTAACATTGGAAAATACAAACATATCCGGCATCTGTCTGCGGTCTCCCTGCAACCATCCCAGCCACTAATGCACTTACAGCCCCCACAGGCCTGCTCTCCAGTCCCTGTTCGCCCCGTGTGTGCGCGCACGCACAAGCACACACACTCTCACACACCCTGCTATTGAGTTCTGGGAGGCAGGGAGGAGCCACTCCCTGGCATCAGAGAAACAGACAAGGAGCTGGCTGGCTGGGAGCTTCCTCCAGGATCTGCCCCACCCTCCATGGCTGGGAGGAGATCTTAAAAAACAAATCCCAAGCCTTCCTTCAGCAGATGTGCAGAGTCACTAGTCCAGGGGGAGAGACAGTCTGAAAGTGATCTCAAGACAAGAACGGTTTAGGTTCAGCAGCGGCAGATACATTGTTGTGGTAGTAATGTTGACAACTAAAATAATGCATCTACTATCTAATATTCATATTCCTTACACCACTTTACTGATCATCTATAAGTCCATCCGATCCTTTAAACCAGCTCAGGAGATCAGGGGAGAATTGTTATCTCCATTTGCAACAGGGAAACCAAGGCCCAGAGGGTCTGCAGTTTGTCCAAGGTCCTTGGAGGATAAGCAGGTGAATGGCTAGTTGGGGAGACGGGTAGTTAGGTAGGTAGGAGGATGAGTAGGTGATGAGGGTAGGTAGATAGGTTGACAGAAAGACTAGATGATTGCAGCCAATATCCTCTCTCTCCCCTCCAGGCCACTCATTGCAATAATCGCCTGCCGCATCGGATGCAGTTAGTTGCATTTTAAATTGAACTGGCATCATTTATTATTTCCTGTGGGCCTCACCTCCTCCAGGAAAGGAGACACCACTTCTCCTTTGTGCCTCCCTTCCCTCCTGTGGCTGTATTTTTGGAGCTGAAGCTCAGGACTTCGATCTGACAAGGAGGAAATGCTCCTCAGATGGTAGGAGAAGTGAAATCATGGCTGCCCTGGGACAGCGGGCTGAGCCTGGAGGCTCCACACTGGGTCTGGAAGGAACTGGGCACCCAGCCATGGCCAGCAAGGCCAGGTAGGGCTGAACGGGAGCGAGGACGTGCCTGCCCTTCCTCCTCAGTTCTCTAGGATGTCCTCGGAGCTCCAGGGGGAGAGCGCAGCCCAGCCTCCCCTCCTCTCCACCTGGTTGTTAGTTCCAGCACGTTCCCCCTCACCGAGGCCCCCCAGCCAAGGCTGCCTGGAAAACTCCACCGGGAGCATGTACAGGACACCTTGGGTCTAATGTAACATTTAATGGCCAAATCTCCCCAGGTCCCTGCATTAATACAAAACTACTTTACTCGTCCTAACCAGACAGAGTAACATGGCTAATGGCTCCAAGGCCAAGCCTGGGCAACAGGGAAGTGATGAAGGAAGCAGCAGCTGTCGGCACCTTGCTGTGGCCTTGAATAGCAGAAGTGGGCCATTCCCAGGACCAGAAGTCATCGTGTGACCTCTGAGGACAGGACCCCATAGTGTTCACGTCTACATCCTAGGAGCCTAAGGCAGGGCTGTGCTACACATCAGTCATTATTTAATACACAAATCATTGTCTTAGGGACAAATGTTTCCCCAAAGACGTACCAGACAGGAATACACTACCCCTTGTCCTGTGTAAACCAGAGATGACATGATGCTGTCCAGCCACACAAACTGAGCCCTGCCTCCAACACTGGCCTCAAGGACATCAATGGGTTCCTACCTGGGAGCTCCAGGGATTTGGGGGACAAGAGAGCTGGTGGGAGAGAGCTTCCCAGAGAAGAGCGATCAGGCCAAGCGTGGAGGTCCCCAGGGGCTCCAACATGGCCGTAGCCCGCAAGGTCCTTGGAGTGGTCAGGAAGATAAGACTTCTTAGGAGAAGAAGGCACATAGTGTCAGAGGAAATAAGGTCAACTGGACACTGAGAGCAGGGCTGTGGCTGTCCAAGGGTGTGGTACAACCCTCATGAGCTCCTAGATATTTCACACACACACATTCATGCATACGTGCACACACATGATCAGAAAAAAGCCCTCCGGAAATTGACCTAACTTGGTTCTACTTTCAATTTATGTAAACCCCGCTGTCATGGACACTGAGGGACCAGAGAGATTGTCCCATGGTGATCCGAGTACTTCCAGATCGTATCCCTGTGCCTGGCCCAACCCCTCTCAGGGTAAAGCAGAGCTATCCTTACTCTAGTACTAACTGCACCCAGGCCCAGGTCCAGTGCTGCTATGCCTCTGGCCAGCTGCAAAACCTGGTGAGAGTTCCTTTGCTTCTCTGGGCCTCAGTTTTCTCATCTGTAAAATGAAGGGCCAGGCCTGGAGCGTCCCTGGGGCCCTCTGCAGCTCCGGCATCAGGACTACAGAGGCTGCTGGGCTCTCAGGTGGAGGCAATTTCCCAGATCACTGAGCCCCACCTGGCCACCATTGTGTGAGGCCTCCCTTGGGCATTAGCCATCTGGAAATATTGCCATCCATCTTTCTGAATATCTGGTTAAAACACTTACCTAATCCTAACCTAATCCTTTCAATTTGGGGAGAGAATTGAAGAAAAAAAACGCAAGCAGCCTGAAGCCTGAATGCTAACAGATGGGTAAAAAGTATGTATAAATTACACCCGCGGCTGTCAATTCCAGCTCTCCAGATAAAGTGATATGAAAGGTGTTTCATTTATAGGGGAAATTAATTGCCAGCTGTATGACTGGATGGTGTGAAGAAACCACAGCTATACGATGTGTCCCATATATTTTTCCTGGCTGGATTCAGTACCTTCTGTGCCAGCGGCTCCTGCTCCACTCCAGACCTGGAAGGCACCAGGGTAAACATGACCCTGAACCACTCTTCCAAAGTTAGGATCCAGCCAGGGAAGCTTCAAACATGGTAGGGCGCATGACACTGGGAGGTAGGGTGCCAGCACCTCCTGCTATAAACTCTGGGTGTCAGTGTCCTCACTGATCAGGACAGCTGCTTAAACTGCATCTACTCTGTCAGCATCCTGGGTGCAGGATAGCAACCCAGCCTTCTACATGCCTTCATCCTGCCTCGCCAAGCACCTTGCCCCACCACGGACACTCAGTCCACATCAATGGTAACACTGACATCTGGAACACCAGTCACACCATTTAGTCTGGGGCCAACCCACTCTGCACTGAGTCAATCAGTTGGCCTCTCAGGCTTTAGTCTCTACATTAGCATAGTGAGGCTCTTAGGTAACTCAGGCTGCCTTACCAAAAACCACAGACTGAGTGACATATGAAAAAGACAATTATTTCTCACAGTTCTGGGGGCTGGAAAGTCCAAAACCAAGATGCTAGCAGATTCAGTGTCTGGTGAGGGCTCTTTTCTGGGCTTGCAGACAGCTGCCTTCTTGCTATGTCCCCTCATAATGGAGGGAGACTGAGCTCTGGTCTCCTTCTCTTCTGATAAGGACACTAACTAATCCCATAATGAGAGCCTCACCTTCATGACCTCATCTACACCTAATTAATGTCCCAAAGGCCCACCTCCCAATACCATCACCTTGAGAGTTAAAGCTTCAACATATGAATTTGGGTGGGGGGGACATGAACACCAAGTCCTTAACAGAGGCACTTAGCTGGAAGGTCCATGCCTCCCAGTGCTGGTGTATATTCTGGCTGCTAAAGTTCTGATTATCTCTGTCTCTGGCTGTGGAGATCAGGAGGCTGAGAAGACAACTCTACAGGGAAACAGAGGCAGCCAGGACAGCTCCTCTGCCCGCCTGCCTGGATGTGTCCTTGCCAGAGATCCTCCTTTATGCAGAGGAAGTGTGCATCGTAGGAAGAGATGGTAGCCACTCCAATGCCTTACCCTGGTCCTCCAGGACATGAGGTGGGTGGGAGAGGGGAAGCAGAGTGCTGGCAAAGCAAAGACAGTTTCTGCCCCCCATTACCCCAGTTTCCGTAGTATCTCCCCTACAACCAGCCTCACCAAAAGGGCTCTCTGGATCATTTGGTGAAGATGTCCATATCCTCAGAATGATTCCTGAAAAGGGCAGACTGCAGTGCTGAGAGGCTTCCCAGCTCTCAGACTTCAGGGCCTCTGATACTCAGACCTTGGCACCAGTGTACTTGCCCATCCTCACCTCATATCTGCCAGCCAGGAAGAGGGGTCTCCCCGCAGCCTCCAGCTTGGGAAATTGCTTCTGGGTCCTGCTTCTCCTGCCTTCTCATTCCTTCTTTCTTGGGCACAGGGTACCTCAGGCAGGGCTCAAGGTGGGGCCTGCATTGAGAGAGTCAATTTGGAGGTACATGCTTGCAGCCACCTGCTGCCTGCTGGGGAGCCTGGCCCCCAGCTATGCTGCATGCAGCCACTCTGCCAGCTGCTTGCCAGGCCCCTGGGGTCTTTCCATTCCGACTGGAGAGGGGGCAAATGGGAGGATTTCTATCCTGTGCTCCCCCATTATCAGAACTGTTAAGACAATGAGCTAATACTCTACTCAGATTTAAATAATAAATTAATCTGCATTATATTGAGGATGCCTGAGAGAGACTTAATTATCTGGTGTACTTTTGGGTGGAAATGAAGGTTGGGAATCGCGCTGGCAGTAGGCAAGCTCCCTGCACTCACACTGGTGTGGGAGTCTAGATGCTAGGGCTCCTGGGCAGAGGTACAGAAGTGGCCCCACTTCCCTCTAGCCTCAGACACTCCCTCTAACATGGGGAGAAGGCGCCTCTATTTCTGACCATCCCTTCAAAGGGCTCCAGGAACAGTGTCTGAATCTCGTGTTCTCCTGAGCAGGCAGCCCAGGAAGTGAAGAACCAAAGCCTCTCTATAGCCTGAGCTGTTTGCCAGGGAAGTGCTGGGACCACATGTCCCAACTAAGCAAACAGGAATAACAGATCCTTCCCCAGAGGGCAGAGGTCAGCCCTGGCTCTGGACCCCACCTCTGCAGCTTCCTCGCTGCGTGACCCCAGGCAGCCTCCTTGATTTATTCCAGCCTCAGTTTCCACATCTGTGTAAGGAATGTGATACCAGCTCTGCCCGGGGTCTCTAGAGGATTAGACACTGCAAGGCGAGGAGCTTTCAGCACAGCACCCCGGGCAGGAAGCCCTCAGGAAATGGTAACTCGCACGCCTGCAGATGCTGTCTGAATGAGGGAGCATTTGAGAGCGCCTCAAGCTGCTCCCGACTTCATGGTTACCGTCTTAAACAAACGTAGCGGTATGCAGCGCTGGAGAGTTAAGCTGTGTTCTTCTCTTAAGCAAGCCGGCGCCAGGCCTGTGGTTAATTTTTCTCCCTGACTGGTTCCTGCCGCTCCCTGGGAACGGAGCTTTTCACACCCTGAGCCAGCCTGCCCGAGAAAGGACTATTTTCAGCCCAGCAGCTACAGCAACAAAAATGTGAAGTCATTCCTGCTGCCTCCAGCTCTCCCCTCCCGAGAGAGGTGAGCAGAGAGGTGTGTGCCCAGCAGCCGGGGCCCTGGAATGCCTACCACCCGCCCCAATCTGTGACCCTAGAGAGCCACCACAGTGTCCTGGTTTGATTCCTCGTATTCACTAGTTCACCTCCTCTCCTCCCTCTAGGCCCTCTCAAGGTCCAGGGTCTTGCCAGGCTCTGCCTGGGGGTGTGGTGTCCCACCGGGCTCTGCCCCTCTGGAAGACACACTAGGGTGGGCTACAGTGCTGAGGACTGGGGTGTGAACTGAGGCTGAACCGACAGGGTGCAGCCTCCCCTGCCGAGAGTCGCCTGGGAGCCGGTGCCTTGTTCGGATGTGATGACGTGGGGGCAGGAAGAAGGCACCTGAGTGTTGAATCATTGCAGAGAACCCCGGGAAGTGGGTGTTATTGAGATCCTGAGCTGAGAAGAGCTTGATCATTTGTTAAGTGCAAAACCTGGCAGTTGTCGTAGTCTGCTCTGCAAGGAAAACTGGGGATCAGAGACCCTAAGCAAGAGAGAGAAAGTCAGTGGTCAAGAGAGCTGAAGCCTAAAGAGAGGTGCCAGGGGCCAGAAGGGGCAGCCTCACCCCACACTCAGACTAGAAGCATCAACAGCAGGATAGCAATGTGTTAGACACACCCAACACACACACACACACACACGTGCATACATGCACACACGGACACACACCTGCACATGCGCACCAGCCAGGCTGGAGAATGGGCTGCAGACTGGTCACAGGTCAGCCAAGCAAGCCCTGGGCCTCCTGTAAGACAGGTAATCCTTGTGGCTTCCAGATGCTCACCGAGAAGTAGAACTAGAAAAATTCCACCTGTCTCAGCTAAGCTTAAAAAGGGGGTTTCTTCACAGTCAGGCCAGAGTACAGTCCTAGGAAGTGGGATGTGGCAAGGAGCACCTTTCTCTGGTTCCCTACCCCCAAAGGGGAACCCAGAGAAGCCCAGACAGGTGCTAGAAGAGAAGAGAACGGTGACTAGAGTGGACAGGTGACCTCCTTACATCCCCTAGAGTCCTCCCTCCTGTGGACTTGCCATTTTTCTCCCCCGAGAGTTTTGGAGGGGGTGGTCAAAAAATCTGACTCTCCCCCTACAACAGGGAAGACAAGATGCCCATTTTCTCTGCCTGGGGCTTCAACTGGGAAAAGGAGGGGGTGCAGGAGGAAGGTGTTTGAGGGTGCATTTAGGGGCAACATCACAAACCAAACACTGGGAAGACAGTGGGGTTGGTGGGGAAACCAGAGTCTCCTCCCCACTCCCTACCCTGAAAGCGCCATGGGAAAGGCAGGATGCCCTGGGTGTATGTTGATTGCACCTCTGGCCTCCTGGCATCAACAGAGCAGCTGCTGTAAGGCCAGTCCCCATGCAACCGAAAGACCCTGGCTCGCCGTGCGCTGCTCATTCACCCCACCAGGGAGGGGCGGCCTGGCAAGCCCCAGCTCTCCTCCATCTCCTTGCCACCCTTCGCTGGTGTAATAAGGTGGCTGCACCTCACTCCCAGAGGGCATCAGGCAAGGGAAACCATGGCACAGACCCCCATTTTGTCCATTTCTGCCCTTGGAGACAGGGGCCACTGAAGCCCTTTTGCCCCATGAAGGTGACTGGTACCAAGCCCCGATCAACGAGCTACAGGATTAGCTCTGGGCTTCCAGCCCTTGGAAGTCAAATCTCAGTGGTCACAACAGCAATTAATAGACCAAAAATGCCAGAAACCAGCCTTTGGGGCTTTCCACAAGCCCAGCAGCCTGGGGTGGGTGCTTTCTCCTCAGAGTAACCCAAAGCCTCATTGTCTGTACTCCTCATTGGGCAGCTAATCGTGTATGGCCTTGAAACATCGCTTCTCTTTTTATTCTGAACTATTAGTTAACTCTTGGAGTATTAATTTACTTTTTATGGTTTCTGTTCCAGAGTTTACGTAAAGCTTCCCTTCTCCCCAACAAAGCCATCAGCTCACCGGAGTCAGACACCAAGCCTTGTTAGTCCGGCCTTGGACACCCAGGTGTCACTCAGGTGTCCGCAGCCTTAGGTGTAGCGAGCACTCAACTAAAATTTCTCTATTTAAAAACTTCTGCCACACAGGCCGGGTGTTGGGGGAAGACTAAATGAAGAAAAATAAGACTTCCCAACTTTGCCTCTTGTAGGGATTTCGAGGTCTGGGGAGCTAGACTGGTGGCCACAAAGCAAGCCATCTTCCTGGGCTGTCCACACTGCCACCCAGTCTACTTCCCCGTCTCTCCTTTCACTCTCCAAGGGACAGAATCGTGATGGCTTAGAGAGAGAATGAAACTTAGGTCGGACCCGCTCTCGGAACCCTCTCCCCATCTTTGTTTACACACTCCTCCCACCGGGGAGCTCCCACTTGCCAGGTGACCCCATCCCGTGGCTGGCCAGTGACAAGATGCTCCAAGACAAAGTCAGTTGTGGCCTAGACCTGGCGCCTGGAGATAATTTCCAAAACAAAGGCTCAAATGAAAATGGTTCTTAAGTTAATGGTGCCATCATTTGCCCACCGTGTGCTCTGTGCTGTGCTGAACACCGAAGGGGCACAGACCGGCAGAGATACGATCCTTGTCCTCAAGCAACATTCAGTGTCATTGGGACCAGAAAATTGTACAGTAAAAGAATGATGACCCCACAGAGAAGACATCAACTGCTGCCTTGTATTGGCAAAAGCAGGGCACAGGACCTCAGGCCACAGTGTCCCCAGGCCACCTTTAACCACGGGGAGGCCTGGAACAGCTCCTTCCCTAGGCAGGCCCGTGGCCACTTTATCTGTGCAAAAAAGGGGGTGGGCCTGAATGATCTCATAAGCACTTTCTACATTCCTGGGGACGCAGTCACTTCTTGGGGAAGAGGAGGCCAGTGCAGAGGCACTGAACTTAGAGAGGTGAAGGGGGCGGCACCCCACTCAGGGCCACATCCCAGCCACACTTCCCTCCCTGCTCACCTCCCGCAGGCATTAATCCACTCATTGGTTTTGTGTCATGTTGAAGATAGGTGCGTGTGGCAATAAGATTCCTGTGTTGTGCATACCATGGACTGGGACAGAAGACAGGCATTAGAAGCCTGGCGGCACTTGCAAGCTCACTACCAACCAGGAGCAAATCAAAAGAGCATGAAATAGAAAGTGGATGAAGGTGCTGAGAGAGCATAGTAAGAAAATCATTCAAGGCAGGGGCTCAATCCAAGAAGCCTTCCTGAAAGAGGAGAATGTTGAGGAACGTGGCAAACAGGAAATGTGAGGCACCAGCTAGGTCTCCGGGGCGGCAGTGCTGGTCTCTCCAGTTCCCTGCCTTGAATAATGCTACTACTAGCCCTGAAAGAGGAAGCAGCTTCTCTGTTCTCAGGTATGAGATGGACACATGATGAGGTCCTTGCACAGACATTTTTTGCCAAACCACGTGAGTGAGATATGTTGTATTCTCCTGGGCATCTTTCATTTCAAACATCTTTGCTTGGCATCTTACAGCTCTACCCAGTCCCTCTGCCCCCCGGGATTTGCTTTGCTTGGTCCGAGCGCAGCCTTCGTTGCCTTTGTTGTTTATAAAGTTAAAGGATAATGTGGCTACCATGATTTCTCCTATTTGTTACACTCTTATTTCTCTAATTTGGTCTTCAAATAAATCAGTAGAACAAATGTCCTCTTTCCCATCCCACCTCCAAGCTCCCGCTCTGGGCTCAGGTGGGATGTGCTGGGGATGGGGGCCTCCTGGGATGGGGACCACTCTGCGAGCCTCTGGAGACTGTGCTCCGACGTTGGGGGGCAGCCCTCACAACAGCACCCCTTCTGCTGCCAGATGGGAAGGTGGGATCCACCTGAGGGGCAGAGGCCGTCAGTGCTGGCTGCTTCTCAACCCGTGTGTATGACCTGGAGACTGAGGACCCAGCAGGAGTGAATCCAAAGAGAGGACCAGGTGGGACGCAAGACAAAGTTGCCTGGGCTCTAGCCTTGCAGCCTCCCAGCTCAGGCCAAGAGACAGCAATAGGCAGGCATCTTTCGTGCTTCACACTCCTTGCAGTCACGGGAAAATTAAATAAATGTTCAAGGTGGGGGGACCTGCTTCAGGCTTTTACAGCTTTTCTGCAGAACGAAAGCCAAGGACTCATGAGGCCTAATTATGTGGGCATGGAAAAGCTGCCTCCTGGGACCTCAGTTTCCTTATCCATAGACTGGGCATGCTGGTACCTGCCTGGACAGCCTGGCAGATGCATTCGGAAAATTACATGAGAGATTCATACTATGGCATTTTGAAAAACGTGAAGTCCTGTGCTTACCTGACAGAAAAGTTTAACAATTTCATCTTAATATGGTGACCGTGGCTTACTGAGATTTCATATAATGTAAAAGGAGACAAAGGAGAAGGTGGCTGCATAATAGAAAAGGACACAAAAATAAGGAGATGATAAAACCACCAGGAAAAGAAGACGAGATGGTAAGACTGCCAGGAAAAGACGCAATTGTTTCTGCCATAACGGCTTTTTAATCAGTCGGTTGGTCAGTTTTAATTGGGCATCTACTGCATGCCAGGGAGTGAACTAGATGGCACACTCAGAGAACAGAGCTGTCCCCAGAGGAGAGCAGGGAGGGCTCAGTGGCCCATCCTCACTCCTGGCTCACCCAGAACACCCAACCACAGTGGCATGTAGAGTCCCTTCCTCCCTGTACTCGTCATAGGACCCAAGCCTAACCCAGAAGCCAGGCAAGGCCAACTTCTCCAGAACCAGGGTTGCGGGAGGGAAGAAGCAGGCAATGGACAGGAGTGTGGGGGAAGTGGCCTTACCCAGAGACACCTACAGCTATAAAAAGCTCCAGCCCCACCTCCAGATCAAGTGAGACCTGCTAATGTGCCAGATCCCCATGGGGTGAGGAGAAGCAGCAAACACTTCCCCTGGGGTGGGAGTGCACTTATGCTCAGCCCTGGGAGGCATAACTGGAGGAGGCCTTACAGGCCACTTCCTTAGCTACCAGAGGGCCCCGAGCCAGGAGGAGGCCTCTCATATTTAGGGGTGCCCTGCTCAGTGCTCCCCACATTCTGCTCAGAGGAAGCTAGATGTATACACTGTTTCTGCAGCCTGTCATTTGCAAAACCCAGGCCCTAAACCACAGTTCCCCAGTCGCTTCTGTGCTGGGTTGGGCTTGTGGCTGGCTTTAGGTTTTGTTTAAAGCCCCAGCAGGCTCTAGCTTGTTTCTGTGCTGCACACCATCCTCGCTGGCTTCACCCTCCCTGCCTGAGGTTTGTGTGGAGTGGGGGTGGGGGGGCCCACTGCAATGCTATTACAGTATTTGCATTTATATGAGGCACAGACCCCAAGTCTCCAGTCTCTGGGTGCTTTTACAACTCTGTGTATACATAATTTATTTTTGTTGCTATTTAATCAGTCTCCGTGTTGAGATGAAAAGTTTCCAAGGGGCCCCAGGTTATTATGCAACTTGCAATTCCACCAGCACTGACTGAGTGGATGGGGTCCCCAGTCCATGCTTAGCTGCAAAGGTGGGGGGGGTGCAGTAATGGGCAGAAGGCCGTGTGGCTCCTGCCCACAAAGCCAGCTCAAGTTGAGGTGGGGTGGTGGATGGCAGGGTACAGAGCCAAGGTCCACCTCCCCAGAGGGGTGGCCAGGAGAGAAGTGGGCAGTGAGAGCCACACTGTTCATAGGGAAAGATGCTGAAGGACGAGGTGCCTGAGACAAAGGGCATGGCCAGTAAGAGGAACCAGCTAGCCCAGACTTCCTGCTTCAGAGTCAGGAGACAGGTTGGAGCTGGGCAGGGATTGGAGCAGCTAAGCAGAAGATAGGAAGTGCAGGTGTGCGCCTGACACAGCAGTCAGGTAGGGCAGGGTGAGCCCCAAGTGTGGGGTCTTCTGTAGGGATCAGTCCTAAGAAAAGGTGAGGTTGTTCTGTGCTCCTCAAGCAGGCCTTAGAGGAGATCCCCTGCACAAGGCCAAAGGGAAGCCCCAGCCTCACCAAGATCACTCAATTCATTTTTGGAATGGAGTGGGTTATAAACAAATAACCAAAGAGGCAGTGGTGTGTGCTGAAGTTCTTGCCTGTGTCTGCAGGGTAGGAGCAGTCCCTGCATGGGTTGGCACTGCCCACTTGGAAACTCCAGGACCCCCGACATAGACATGCAACAGATGCTGCATGAAACAGACACACCCAAACATACAGAGAATGAGTGCAAACACACAGGTATGCAAAGATGCTAGCACACATAGGCACACATACACACAGACATGCTCACACATACACAGCTATAGACACACACAGACACAGACATATAGAGCACACACAGGCACATACACATGCTCCCCAACACACACACACAGACTCACACATGCACCTTCCCAGCCTTCAGGCTCACCTCTGATGTCCGCACCACTATGGGGTCCTTGTTACAAGAGAAGGTAGGTTGTCAGGAGTCAAGGTAGAGAACCACATTTCAGAGCAAGTACTTAGAGGAACACCTCCCACATAGCCAGTGGTGGACCCAGCCCCTGTTATAAAGTAAGCAAGCACCCAGTGTTCCAACATTCCTTAACATGGCAGGAAGGAGATCTCCCTCACCATGATGCAGCAGCAGATGCAAGGGGCACCCATGTCTCCCCAAGGACACAATTGCTTAGGCCCCTGCAAACATTTGCTGGGAGCCACCACTCTAGATCCTGGGTGCCCAGGTGAATAAGACACAGTCCATGCCCTCAACAGGTCACTGGGTTCAACAAGCACTTGCTGTGTGCCCTCTGGATGTCAAGATGATGTTTGCGGAGGACAGACAGAAATAAAGAAGGCCTGGTCTCAGCCACCAAGGAGTGCAGGGTGTGGGCTGGAGCATCAGGCACACTTCCTCCCGCAGGGCAGCCGCTGCTCAGACACATGGGGGTCCTAATTTAGGAGTCTCCTTCAGGTCCTCCTGCCTCACACAGCCCTGCTGAGAGGCAGTCTTCCTCGGAGTGCTGATTTTAAGTTGGCACATAACTGAGATTCCCCAAAAAGGAATTCGATGATCCTGTTTGGGAAAACTGAAATCCTAAGTCCTTTCAAAGGCTTTTGTGTCCCGTTAGCTGTACTGGAGTTGCTGCAGCCCCTTTGAATGTGTGAGTTCTGATGCAGCTACTGTGGGGTGACTCCTTGTAGACCCCCTTGGGAAACACAGCCACATTCCAAAGGATGCACTCCCATAGGAAAACCTCTTTGCTGAGCACCTCCTTCCTTAGGACAGAGAGCAGGAATGTGACTGCACCTTCTTCCCTCATTCCCTGCCTGCCCTGGATCATGACCCAAATGTCAACCGGTCAGGTTCAAGCTCCAGTTCCCCACTGCCCGCCCTCTCCTTTCCCTCTCCATGCATTCCTGAGGACTCAGCCACTGGCCAAATCTTTTTACTTTCCTCTCATCACCCTGATTATTCCCTGTTTAATTAAAATTTGTTTCAGCTAATAGGCCTTAAATTAGTATTTTCAAATATTGACATCTACAGGACCCTCATTCATTATTTTCGAAAGCTCTAGGGCTAATTGCTTTATCACCCACCAATTAATTACTCATTCAGTGGACAGGTAGCCGCTGCCCCCAGAACATGGATGGACATACTTCCAGGTAGGTGAATCTGCACATAGAACAGGTACACACAAGCATGCATGCCTGAGCATGCACATGCACACACACTAGACACTTTCCCCAGTAGAAGTCTGACCTAGTAGAATCCAGTTGCACATATATTTGGGGACAAGGAGGACAGCAAAGCATTGCATGGGAGACCCAGGTCTTCAGTGCCAGACCATCCCCTGTCTGTCAACCACGTGGAGAACTCTGCAGGACTGGGGGGCCTCAGGCTTCCCTCCTCTTTGTTCTTCCTTCAGTGCAGAGAATAGAAACACTGCAAGGAGGTGATCAAGGCCGAGGAAGTTCCCAAAGATGGCAGCTGGAACTAGTAGCCCAGGGCCTTGAGTAGGGAGGGAGGCCCTTGGAGGCCGAACAAAGAGAGTGATATCTCCACAGTGGGGAGACATGCAAGAGGAAATGAGGCCAGGGTTGGGGATAAAGGCTGGGAAGCCTGCAGAGAGGGACAGGCCAGGGCGGTAAGGGTCCCCAGAGGCCACAGAAAGGGCACTCAGGTCAGGCCCAAGTTGGCTTCCCCCACAGTTCCCTGAAATGACCCAGCTGTGGACATCAACAGGTCCAGGAAAGGTCTAGAGCAGTCCACAGAGTATATCCCCCAGGCAGCCCTGGGAGGAGCTGGGTTTGGACAGTTGGGTATTTTTTGCCCGTGCCAGCCCCCATTGGGATTGCCACAGCCCCAATGTTGTTCACAACCATAGCCACCTGTGCTATTTCCTGCCTGGGCTATTGAGAATTTTACAGAAAAATAAGAATGTGCTCAGGATGCCACCCCAGAACCCCTCCAACTCCTACCCCAGGCCAGCGATCCTGCACATTTGCTTTGGGTTGGAGGAGGTGAGCCCTGCTTCCAGCTGATGAGAGAAGAAGCTTTTATTCAGACAAGGGCCTTCTTGCTCAGGCTCCCACCAGACCGCGTTCTAGCCTGCTGCCACTGTGGGCTTCACCCAGGGTGCCCAGCTTCCCCTCTGCATCCCTGCTGCTGCCAGCACCCGCCAAGGCTGAGCCTCAGCCTCCTTGACCGTCTTTTTTTTTTTTTACTCCTTGTAAACAGTCTGGAGTGATTGGGATTAAAGTCTCTGCAAGTCGTTGGTATCGCTTTTCAGAAGAGCTGAGTAATCCATGGGGATTAAAGAAGCAGCCGTGCTCATCTCTCACAAATGCATATCTGTCAGAGGCATTGACCTGTTAAAATAATGAATTTAATGTGCAGCAAACCGCACACGGCAGTGGCGACGCAACATGGCCTGGCAAATTGTTTTCCATGTGTTCTAATGAGACTTTTAAGGGAACAGGGCCGCCTGGGCAGGCTGCCCCACCCCCAGCCCTCCCGCACCGCACCCTCTGCAGTCCCACTCCTCCAAGGAAGGAGGCGGGTACAGAAGCCATCAACCCTGCCTGCGCCCACCCCACTTAGGAAATGTAATCGTCCCACTTAATTTCTGCAGGTTGATTATTGGCTTTGTGGGCCATTTGTGGCTTCCTCCAGTGGCTCTCCCACAGCTCAGCCCCTGGGTGGTCATCGATAAGGCCCTGTGTGACCCTGGGCCTCTCTGTAAGGCTCAGTCACAGGACAGTCTGTGTCCCGTCCCCAGCCACTGGAGGAGTAGCCTAGGCTCCAACTCTTAGAACCAGAGCTGGGGGCTGGCAAGGCAGGCATCTAGCCCAATACTCTCTTTTTACATAAGGGGAAACTGAGGCCCATAGAGGAGACATGACTTACCCTTTGTCACCCAGAGTGGCTGTGGCAGACAGAGGACCACTGTCCCAATATTCTTCACCCTACCCAGTTTTTTTTTTATTTTTTGAGACGGAGTCTTGCTCTGTCGTCCAGGCTGGAGTGCAGTGGCACGATCTCAGCTGGCTGCAACCTCTGCCTCCTGGGTTCGAGCAGTTCTCCTCTGGAGTAGCTGGGATTACAGGTGCCCACCATCACACCCAGCTAATTTTTTGTATTTTTATTAGAGACTAGGTTTCACTGTGTTGGCCAGGATGGTCTCGAACTCCTGACCTCGTGATCCTCCCACTTTGGCCCCGCAAAGTACTGGGATTACAGGCGTAAGCCATCTCCACCACTCCCCCCTCCGCCCAGTTCTTAATCCACTTCCCCCTGTCCCCGTATCATGCTCCCCATGGCCAGGACGTGTGCTTGGGGCCAGGTCCAGCTGGAACCTGTGGAGCTGTCCTCTGCTGTTTCAGAGAAAGGCCCATAGCAGAGTTGGGACCACACTGATTCCAGGGCAAGGGCAGGGGCTGGGGCTGGGGCTATGTCCTGGTCTGACCCCTGTGGCCACTGTCCCTCACTACCAATGAGCCCATTTCCCCTCCAGGCACTGTTCCTGGCAGACTCGGCAGAGAAAACTCTCCCTGCCTGGCTGATGTCTTCTCTGGAGAATGGAGGCCCTACCTCCAGCACCTAACAGAGAAACAACTTTCTTAGGGAGCAAAGGTCCCTCACCAGGTAGACCTTAATGGTAATATGTCCATCTTCCAAGGTGTCTCCAGATGGCAAGGACCATGGCTCAACGGCTTTTGCCAAGCAGCTGTAGCTTCTGCAGATACCAAGGGTCAAGTCTATGCCAGGGGAGATGGCTCCTGGCACCAGAAGTCTCCTAAGGAACCGGCTTTTTTTTCTTTCTTGAATCTCCATGAGCTTTCTCCCTGTTCGCCGAGTGCACAGTGACGGCTCTAATGAAGTAATTATGAACAACTTGAGAGAAAGGCAGTGCATTCTCCTTTTCCTTCGTTCTTTTATTTTTTTAAAAGAAATCATTTGATTGTGAATTCCTTGGGACTTGGGTATTCTAGCATGCATTAATAAACCCACAGTTAGGGGGCAATCTGGGAGGCAGGAGGGCTTACTGCAGGAGCTGCCTCTCAGAGACCCCTCAGGGACCCTCCCTGCAGCTGGCATCCTGTCTGTGGCTGGCTGAGCAGGGAAGAGTTAGAGCCTTGGAGAGGTCTTGTCCTCTTTGTTCCAGAGCAGAGTCGTTAATGGGCACGTACACAGCATCCCCATTTTAACCTGCAGGCCTACGATCCCATCATCAGCCCCCCCATGAGGCCAGCAGCATCATGGTCAGTGATCTGTTCATCCGTCGTGGCTGAGCACCTTCAGGTCGCCCAACCCTGGGCCTGGCAGGACAGGAAACCCAGAGAGCTGGAATCGATTATTTCTCTCCTCCAGAATCCCAAAGTCCTGCTAGGAGTCACACATTCACAAGTGACAATTGGGTCCCACAGCAAGATAAGATGTGACCAAATGCCCAGAGAGGGGCAGAGGCTTTAGGAGTGTCAGGAGCTAAGAATCTGCCCTGGGGACCACAGTGGCCAGAGAACACTATGGCGGTGGGGTGGGAGTGTAACAGGTGCAGGTTGAAGGCCAGATTTGGGAAAGAGGATGTGCTTAGGACTAAAAGAGCACAGCACGGAGCAGCAGGCAGGTAGCAAGAGCATGGCAGTCAGGAGTGTGTGGAGCCCAATCCCCTGGACTTGGGAGCTTCAACGCAGAGGTTGGGCTCCTCGTCTATCCAGAACACCAGAGGAGTGAGAAGGAGTAGGGGAAGGAGGCCGACAGAACTGGACTGGGCTTAACACTGGTAACCATGTAGCCGGGAAACCTGCAGGAAAGGGCAATGGTGCGCCCTTGGCCTCTGATCCTGTGTGACCACAGGCATTGCTGCTAGCAAATGGGAACTCAGGCCACGGCATTACTGCACAAACCCTTAGTAACAGCATACAAAATACGGCTTGTAAATGCTATCAGGTGCTCAGAGTGCCTAAGGCAAGAGGCGCGTGGTCCTGGAGCCAGGCCATGACCCTCCAAGGCAGGCCGTGAGGCCACATGGGGTGGAAGGCTGGAGCTCTTCCCCCTCCTTCTGCTCTCTGGGTATTGCCACAAGCCCTGTACCTGTTCTGAGCCCCTTAGCACCCCTTTCTCCTTGGCAAACCACTACCATTTCATTCCTTCTCAACTGACCTCTGCCCCCAGCCTCCTGTGATAGCCCACCTCCCCTTGGCTCCATATACCTGCACAGAGATCTCATCATTTAGGGTAGTCTCCCACCATGTTAGAGAAGCTGTCTTGGGATGAATTCAAGAGCCTCTCATTTCTAGGTCAAGGGAGCTAACAGCATATCAGGCCCTTGCAGGAACCACATATTAGAGAAGGGAGCTATTAGGTTCATGCAAAAGTAATTGCAGTTTTGCCATTGAAAATAATGGCAAAACCCGCAATTACTTTTGCACCAACGTAATCATTCCAAGTTAATGAGGCAGAAAGTTGTCTCAAAAGGCTGGATAGGATGAGTCCTAGACGGCTTCTCAGAGGTGGAGACCCCTCCCCAGGACTTAGAAGAGTAGAGGTGGAAGAAACGCAGAGACAAGGAGGAGACGGCATGGTGTACAGCCAGTCTGTCCAAAGATCTGATCCCTATGGAGCGAGGAGGTGAGAAAAGCATGATGAACCCTTGGTGAAAGATCTGGGAGCCTCTCAGCTATGGCGCATCTCCCTGAAGCCTCCCAAATCCATTCTCCTGAAGGTTTTAAGTGGAGGCAAGGAGGAGAAGGAGCATAGGGGGCCTTCCTCCCCTTTCCTAGTGGGCTTGGGGACAAGTGAGGTGATGGCTTCAGGTGACCAAGGCCATGGCTGTCACCAGGATTTGGGTACCTCCACTGTTTTGGTTTCTCACTAGAATAGCTTCGTCCACCTGCCATTGCTGGGTTGCCCCTGGGGCCCTGAAGAGGAACACCAGGCCAGGGACCTGGGAGGAGTGGGAGGACAGTCACCCCTGCTCTCTGCCAAGGATGATTTCAAGGGTGTCTCACTCAGTCCCCTCCTTCCACCAACAATGTCTCTGAGCTCCTCCTAAGCCCATCTTTGACCCCCCCTTTTCTAGGCAGACTTCCATCCCATTCTGGCCTCACAAGGACTCCTTTCCCTGTGAAAGCCAGTCCCCCAAGGAGTTAGCACCACACAAGACCTGAGGACCCTGGTCAAGCTCCCAGTGCTGTTTATTTCATGAGAAAGACCCTGGCAGCCTACCCGGACCTGGATGAGCCAAGGACAGGGCACACCTGTATCTGCTCCCCTTGTTCTCAACCAGCCTTCCTAGAACTCTCAGCACTGCATTGGGCATTTCATTGACCTGGCTAAAGCTGATGAGCCAGTCTCTCTGTCTCTCTCTCTCTCCCCCTGTCTCTCTCTCTCTCTCTCTCTCTCTCTCTGTCTTTGTGTGTGTGTGGGTGTGTGTGTGAGTAGAACCTGCAAAATGTTTAGGGACCACTAGCCGCTCCCATACCCTACCAATCCCCATGAGAAAGTGGCTTTGGAAATGAGGTGGAGGGACGGGCACTGTGCTGAAGAAAACAGGGAGATTTAGGGGTGCGTTGTGCTCATGGCAGAAGCCAGAAGCATTTGTGGGTCATTTCTGCTGGGGAAATAGAATAAGGGATGACTTCAGAACCTTTTCATTAAGAAATCAGGAGTTGGGGTGGTCTCTGGCCAGCTTCATTGGCAGAAAATGACAAGGCATGGCTTCCCTATGGCCACGAATGTAACAGGGCAACTGTACAAAGGCAGTGTGCCCCAAACCCAGGACTCTCTGACTTTCACCACATGCATGCATGCACACATGCACACACATGCATACACCCTGGCTGGGTCTTGGGCACATACTCCCACAGGCTTAACACATGCATCCATCTCTCAGTTCTTCTTCAGATACAGCTGCTCCCTCCTCCAGGCTCCCAGGCTCCTCTCCTGGTTCCCCCACTTATTCCTGACACTTGCAGGGCTGACTTTGCCTTTTGAGTGTTGCATTAAGAAGTGCAGGGGCTTGGGGGTCAAAGCTACAGGACTGTGCAGGGGAGGGGAGCAGGAGCCAACCGCTCTTCCTTTTTCCCTGATAAATGTCTTGTCTGTTTCATTGACCACATGGCTGAAACAGGGAAATGCAGCTGTGTTTCTCATGCAGTTACAAGGGTGGCCCCTGGCAGGCCATCACAGTGGGGAGGCAGCCACCATTCCCCCAGTCCCTTCTCAGGGGAAGGAGAGGATGCTGCAAGTGCTGCCTGGGGCCTGGAATCCGGTCCCCACACAGGCCCCACTCAGGCGCTGACCCCTTCTGTGATCTCCTGAGAGAAGTCGGCTCCCCGCTGCACTCAGTTTCCTCGTTTGTCTAGCCAGTGTCATAATTTGTTGCCCCAGCACGCAACTGAGCACTGTGTCTTCCAGCAAGAGGGATTTGAGTTAGACAGGAAGGACCAGCTTTTGAAAATGAGAGTTCTTAAGGGCAAGGCTCCAGGAATATCTTTTCTCCGTGTTTGCTCAAATTCTGCTGCTTTCTAAAAAGACACCGCGTGGGTGACCAGAGGGAGGTGTGAGGATTGCCTTCCGAGGAGAGAATCAGGCCATGCTAATCCATGCTGACTGAGGAAGGCTTGAATTCACATCCGGTGTTTTACAGCTCACATTTCACAGGCTGCGCGTGACTGTCCTGGAATTGGCTTGGCCATCCATTTGCTCCACAAGCCCACTCTCAACAGAGAGAGCAAAGATCAAACTCAGTCACTCTCATGCCTGAGCCTCCAATCTGTTTATTGCTTGGTGGGCTCCCATGAGCCCCCGCTGTGTGCTCAGGCTGCAGGGACTCCAAAGAAAAGGGGCACGTGCCCATGGCAGCAGGCAGCGGGTCACTGTCTGGCTGGAAGACATGACTCACACGCATGACACAATCGAGGACAGGGGTGGCCATTAATCAGGGCAGGAGACTGGGTTTAGACTCAGGACTGCCTTCTTCATTGTAGTCAGAGATGCATTCGGCTGGCCTACCGTAGCTAAAGAAGAAAGCCGTGTGGTGCCCAGGGTGTTGGTGATAAAACCGCCCTGTGTTTAAGGAGGCTGTACGACCCCACAGCCCCTCTGCCAGGACAGCCAGTAAGCAAGGAGGGAGAGAAGGCAGCTGAGCAGCAACTGCTTTGGCCAGAGAGCTGGACCCCCTGTGTTCTAATCGCAGCCCTACTAATAACGTGCTTCGTGTTCAACCTCTCTGAGCCTTAGTTTCCCTCCCTACAGACTGAGATTGTGGGGTTAGCCCTGCCCCATTCCCTGAGCAGGGGACTGTGAGACTCTTGGCAGAATGTGGATGGGCCTTGGCAGGATGTTGGGGAGGGACTGGGGAAGAGGCAGAAAGATCAGGACCAAAGACCCAGCAGCTCTTACACTTGAGTCAAGTAAGGGAAAGGAAAGAAGAGGAGGAGGGAAGAACTTTGGCAACAGAGACTTGGAATGTCTTAGGTTCAAGCCAAGTTCTTACCTGAATTGGATGGGAACAGGACTACAAAACATGGCGTAAGGCTGTTAATGGGAAAAGTGAGGCCATTTGGTCCCTGGGGGCTGCCAGGAAGATCATCAGTCAGGACTTACAGGGAGCGGAGCATCTCTGATCCACAGGAAGGCAGGGCACGGAAGAGGTTGGTGGCTTGTGCCTGGCTTGCCATTTGTGCTCAGAAAACTCTTTGTGGGAGACATGAAGCCTGTGGCTTCACCTGTGTGGTGAAGCAATGACTCCACTAGCCAGGTTCCAGGTCCCCTGTTCTCCAACAGATGCTGGGCTATCCTGCAAGCACCTGCACCCTCTCCCTGCCACAACCTGCCAGGCAGACATCCCCACAGCCGGGAGGTAGACAGAGTGCCCCTCCACCCAGGGCTCCCAGCATGGGTCCCACCCCCACACTCTGGCTCACGTAGTTCCATGCACTTCCCTCTCTCGCCACCCAGTTCAAGTCCCACCTCCTACACAAAGCTTTTCCTGAGGATTCC
Organism: Sapajus apella; assembly: GCF_009761245.1. Classification (NCBI taxonomy): domain Eukaryota; kingdom Metazoa; phylum Chordata; class Mammalia; order Primates; family Cebidae; genus Sapajus; species Sapajus apella. The sequence goes on from NW_022436997.1 coordinate 9,330,069, forward strand.
CGTTCACAGCCATTCTCAGCATGCCGCACTATTTCATTCACTCCTCATCGGAACTGTGAGCTACGCGCTGTCATCCCCTTACCAGATAAGGAAACCAAGGTGCTGAGACATTCAGTCGCTGCCCAGAGTTCCATGGCTAGTGAGTGGTAGAGCCAGGATTTGCAACCCCAAGGGTCTGGCTGCAGGGTCTGCACCCTAACCTTGAGGCCACACTGCCTCTCCCAGCTACTGCCTGCTGCCAGACACTGGACTTGAACTAGCCCCTGCAGCTCCTTCTGTTTTGAGGGTCAAGGTCCCCCCGCTGCATCCCAGGCCACTTTTTGGCCAGGGCTTAGATGGCCTCAGTCCACCCTTCCCACCCCCAAGCCTCCCAGCAGGGTGTCAAAGCATGTGGATCAATGTGTTGCTGGATACCAAGAGCAGATGGCTCACATGATGACTAGATGTAGCTGCCAGAACCCCGGAGTGGCCGTTTTGTGAGTCCTTCGCAGAGGACGCCCTTCCTGCTGACCTCGGGCCACCACAGGGCTAGATTCCTCCCCAAGATTCTCACTGTCAGCCAGCCTGGCCTGAAGCTAAGGGTCTCCTGAGGAGCAGATGGGCTATTAACCCAGACAGTTCTGGTTCTCTCTTTGTCCTTAAAAAAATCCTGTAGGGACCAAGAGCGGTGGCTCATGCCTATAATCTCAGCACTTTGCGAAATCGAGGCGGGCAGACCACGAGGTCAGAAGTTTGAGACCAGCCTGGCCAACATGGTGAAACCTCATCTCTTCTAAAAATACAAAAACTAGTTGGGCATGGTGGCACGCACCTGTAGTCCCAGCTACTCAGGAGGCTGAGGCAGGGGAATGACTTGAAACTGACAAGCGGAGGTTGCAGTGAGCTGAGATCGTGCCACTGCACTGCAGCCTGGTGACAGAGTAAGACTCCATCTCAAAAAAAAAAAAAAAAATCCTCCAAGAGTGGAACAAACCCTCATCTTCCCCCGGGTCCTCTATTTTGGGTACTAGAGAGTGATCCTGAGGTCTGCCCTCAGCCTTCTCCACCCTTTTAGGAAAAGAAGGCCAGGCTGACCACCTGACCATCGTAGCAGAATGTACATCCACACGGTCACCTCTCTCCCCTCCCCCTGACCATGCCCTGAGGCAGGTCCTCATGTCTCTCCCCATCCATCTTCCAGGAATGCCACCATCCTTCCTGACCTAATGCCAGTTCCCATTCCATCTCCCAGCGTTCCTGAAGCAGGTGCTTGAGGGTGAGGTTTCCCTGCAATCACATACCTCAACTGTGGCCCAATCTCTCCTGCCTCTTTTCCTGACTCACACAGTGCCAGTGGTTCTCTGAGTAGAACATTCCAGAAGGACCAACCTCTTCCCTAGTGCATTTTTCTTGAGTTGTGACCCTGAAGATACTTCTGGAATTATTTTAAAGAAACCCAATTTCACAACATGAAAGTGCAATTCATTTGTAAAAACCATTTAATCTAACAAAAGAGTAAAACCAATATTGAGTAACAATCAGTCTGTAACTTTGACTAACCATCCCCTCCTGGGTGCTTGGCTCTGTACTAGGTGCTGAAGAAATAGAGAGGAACAGGGCAGTGCCTCACCCTTGAGAAAGGTGGGGTCCTGTATCTATGAGTTCACTGCTGGACTCCCTAGCTCCAGCCATACCAGAGGACACCAGTAGGTCCCCCAGTCTTTGTCCCCAGAAATACACCTACCATGTGCCCCTATGCTAGACTAGACACAGGCACAGCATGAAAGGTCAGCTAAGTATACCAGAAGGAATTGTCAAGCACACCTAACCTTTGCTCAGACAGAAAGCCTGGCTCTCAGGGAATGCACACATCCCTGACAGCAGGCACCCATTCAGTGATTTGAGAAGCTATGAGCCTTTGGCAAGTTCCTGAATCTCTCTGAGCATTGTTTCTCCTCGTAGAAAACTGATCAATGATCTTCCTCCTGTCTGACAGGTGCTTTACAGTATTTTTTTATTATCCTCAGCAATTCTATGAGACAGGCAGAGTGTATGTTATTATTTTGCAAATAAGGAAAATGTAAGCAAGGCCAAGTGACTTAACCTAGATCACACAGTGGGAGGAACACACAGCCAAAACCCAAACTTCCTGGGTCCTTATTCCCTGCTTTTTCCAGAATTGGGCTAGGTGATTTCCAACGTGTCATTCACTGTGAAAATGCTATGACATTGACAGGTTGAGGCAGCAGGGTGCATACGAAGCCAGGTCTAGGAAGGCCCCAAAACTACAGTTGGAAGCTCAGTGGGGGCAGGTAGTCCTGAGAAGAGAGAGCAGAGCCACTAGGGAGACCAACACCAAGAGTGAGCAATGGGGATATGCTGACTGCTTGTGGTTCACAAGGGTATGGAAATCAGACCTGCCCATGCTTGACCAAGGTTGAAACCTCCATACTGCAGTCATTTGATTTTTTTACCAGTGACCCCACTTCCCACCTCTGGTTTCTGTATTCAAAAACAATTGCCACTAGCAAAGCTGGGCAGTGGGACTGCTCACCTTCCACAACCATGTGGATTTCCAGCTTGGTGGGGAGAGGGCAGAAAGAGAACTAAGGTGGAGAGACAGCTGGGGCCTTTGATCAGATCACTTTTGCCTTGAAGGATAGATGGATTTTCATGATGCCCCTAATTGGTGGTGCTTCCAGGAGAGAAAGCATACCAGGAAAGTAGGTAGGTCCCAGTCTTTGAACTGAGGGTTAAAAGCAAGTGTTCAGGAACTTGAAGCTCAGTTGACTCCAAACATCCTTCAGACCCATAAGTAATCAACCACATGACCCATTATGAGCAGGTGGTGTTTCTTACCCCACCCCTCTATAGGCCTTCGCTCTCAATGATCTTTGAAGGGAGTCTAGGATGTCCAGGGGGTCTAAAAGCAGCTGCAAGACATCTGGATGGGGTTGACAGGGTCAGGAGCTGGCCAAGATTAGAATCAGACTGGCCTTCATAGTCCTAGTGAGGATGGCATCTGTAGGATACTGTCCTACTGACCCTGTCTCTCTCCTATTTGACCTTGTGGGCCCTGGAGCAGTAGTTTTCCTGGGAGAGCTGGTGTTTCCAGCTACTGGCCAGAGCTGCAAGAAGCACCTCCCTGGATCACTGTAAGACATGCCCTACTGGCTCCCAAAGGGAGACAGCACCACTTGGCCAACAGAGGGACTTCACTCAACCTGCTGTATTCTTCTGGGAAGAGTCCTGAGAAGATGTGGGGAAGGATCCTGAATATAGAGAAAGGGAGACCTGCCCACAGGCCAAGTCAGAGAAATCGGCAGGCAGAAGGAGTGGAAAGCCAGGGGAAGCCCAGTGCTCTGTCTCTGACCACTGGCTGGAAAGGAACTGTGGCTGGAAGAAGGAAGGGGTTGGAGGCAGCAACGTGCTCCCCGAGAACTGCTCATTGCTGAGCCATCCCTATGGATAGGCATGTTTACCCCCAGACCCAGCTCCCCAGCTGCTCCATCTTCTGCCTTTGGAGCCCGGCCAGTAAGTTCTCCCTGTCCATAAACTACACAGAGAGAGGTGCAACTGTGCACACGCAACAGGGTGCATGGGCATCCATTAATACCTGCATCCATCCTCCATTTTCCATCACAGGAAGACTTCCTTCTTTGTTTTCTTTTTCCTTTTTTTCTATTTTCTTTCCTTCTTCCTCTCTCTAATATTTTCCTTTCATTCTTTCTTCCTTCCTGCTTTCTCCTTTCCTTTCCTCTCTCTCCCATTCTCCCTTTTGCATCTCTTCTTGTTCTCCTTCCTTTCCTCCTCCTGTGTCTCTTTCCCTTTCCCTCCCTTCTTCCTCCCTTCTCTGTTCCCCAGAGAAATTCTGCCACTTCTAGCTTTTCCACCTGACTTGCTTCTGAGCCTACCTGATTGCAGAAGTGAATTCCTGCCTCCTCAACTCAGGGCAGATGCAACAGAGATCGTGCAGCGCAAAGAGGGAGAGGAAGGCCACAGCCTGTTTACAGGGCCTGGACACACTGGAGTCTCCCAGTCCCCAGCTTCCTGAAGGCCCAGCCCTGGGCTTGATGCATGAGAAGACAGAGAGGCCTCCCAGGCTGGCTGAGCAGTGTGCTCAAGGATCCCCTGGGTCCTCTTTTTTAAGGCTGATTCAAAGGCCATGGTCCGAAGATTCTGATTCCATACGTCTGTGGTGGGGCTCCAGCACCTTCCTTGTTAAAGAGAAAACCAGATAATATGAAGCAGGTACCAAGTTACTTTGGGGAATTTGAGGCTAAAAGACAAGACAGCCACATGAAAACCATATCCAGTCAAGCTAAGGGCTGGGATTTCCAAGATGGAAGCTAGAGGCTAGAAAAGCTGGGGGCTCCGGGAGGTGAAACCCAGGAGCTGGGCTGTGACAGGGGGAGGATCTGCATGGGTTGTCAGAAAAGGGAGGATTACAGGCAAGCACAAATTATTTGAGTCAGATACTTCAGTTGGCAGGCAATATATGAGATGGATGGATGGATGAATGGATGGATGACTTCAAATGATCCCAAGGGACCACTGGGCTCTGCATTGCCCTATGTATTGGTTGTCTGTGGTTTCAGGCCAGGGCTCTAAGTGCACAAGATGCTCCCTAACCAGACCTCTTGCTCCTCCACTTTCCACCACCCTTTGCTGTTCTGCCACCTCTGAAAGAGACAAAACCAGGGAATGAAGTTTAAATCTGACCCTTCCCCCTCCCTGCCCTACCCTGGGCCCAACATTCAGAGAAGAGTTAAGTGACAGAGCCTCATTCTCCTGTATGAATTAATAATTGATTCAGTAACAAATCACTAATATTGCAGTAGTCGTGGTGAATAAGATAATGAATGTGTTCTGTCCGGGGAGTGTCATGTTGTGAGGATTCAGCTGAAATTATTCATAAATGTGCTACTTTTCCTCATCTCCAACTGCTGCTAGTTTAGCTCCTCTTTTTAATCTTCCCAACCTGTCACATTCGATGGTAGAAATCGTCAGGCTCCATATACAGCAGAATATTAAGGGGGAACTGCCAAGGCATTATGTCAGATTTCAATAGGTAATAAAAACAAAGTGCTTGAAGACCCTTTCCCACTTCTCTTAAACTTAAAAAAAGACTTTCAAAAAACTTTCTAGATGAGCTCCTTCTCCTAACATTCGGGAAGAAACACCTGAGGTCAAGGAGTTCAGAAACTTGAGTGTGACCCCCTACTTTACCACAAACTTGCTGTGTGACTTGGAGCTAGTTCTCAACCATCCCAGACCAAGTTTTCAATCTCTAAACAAGGGGTGCCTCCCTGCTTTTCTCTTGGGTGTCATGAGAGAATTGTGAGGTGATAGGAAAGAAAGTGCTCTAGACCACTAACAGGCATCTAGACTGGAGTTTCTCCACTATCACACCCTACACCAGCCAAGTCAGCTGGTTCACTATTCTCTAAACAGGCCTTCCATGTGGCCACCTCAGAGAGGTCCCCACCCTGCCTGTTCACCCTCCATGTCCCTTCCCTTCTCTGTCTGACCCAGCCAGCACTCCGAGTTCAGTTCAGCCACCACTTGCCTCATGACACCTTTCCTCATCCTGCCTGTCAGATATATTTTCTCCTTTTCCACATCTCCCCAGAGCACCCTGGCCCACTCTTACACTGCTCTCCACATACCATCTTCCGTAGTAGGCGGCAAGCATCTCCAGAATGGAAGCTGTCTTCTACATCTTTGAGTACAATAAGAAAGGAGAAATATTTGTAGAATGAGTCCACTGGTGGATGAGTGGGGAGATGGATAGGCAGATGAGCAGGTGGGTGGATGGGTGGTGGATAGGTAAATGGATGAGTGGATGAACGAGGGATGGATGAATGAATGAGTAGATGGGTAGATGGATAGATAGAAGAATGGATGAATAGATGGTTGGATGAGTGGATGGGCAAGTGGATGTGGGTGAATGGGGGTGAAAGAGTATACATGGGTAGATGGGTGGGTGGATGGACAGATGGACGGATGAAAGAATAAATTGTAGGTGGGTAGATAGGTGAGTAGAAGAGTAAATGGGTAGATGGAGGCATGGATGCAAGGATGGATGGATGGATGGATGGATGGATGGATGGATGATGGATGATGGATGGAAAACTGAAACAGTCATTTTACTGTTTTTAATCAATGAGCAAGTGTTTGCCAAATCCCCGCCCTGCCTTGGTGATTATCTCTGCTATGTCAGTTGGAGAGCAGAGAGAAAGTGTCAATGACTTGGCACTGAGGGTGCTTAGGACAGGATGATGGTGATCAGACTGGGTTGGAGAGTGGAGATCATGGCATCACAGTTGACAGACCCTTAGGATGGGCCTTTTGGAGGCCTTAGTGTGGCCCCTCACCCTACAGAGGAGACCTATGTTACCGAGAGTATAGACATTTTGGTCACCTCTACAGCAATTTGGAAGGGCCAGATCCTGGGTCTCCAGACCACCATATTGCAGTTCTTCCTTCACACCAGAGGGCACTGCACATAAGGGAGGACAATGGGCTCCCTGGAGAAGAGGAATGGGGCACTGGAAAGACGTGGGACTTGACCAAAAAAAAAGCGCTGTCCCAAGTGGTTAATTTTGATTCTGCCAAGAAATGAAAGAGGATGAGGTGTCCTCTCAGGACCCAGCCAGCTTCAGTTGACAGATTTTTTTCCACAACTGGTCCATAAGGTCATCTAGATTAGGAGACCAGACTAAAGAGGGACTGTAGAACAGGCAACCCTCAAAATAGATGTCACAGGAATGGAGGGCATGAAGGAGTGGGAACAAAAATGGTCTCACTTCCTGTGTGCCACCTGTTTTAAGCCCCTCTGTACAAACACACCTCAATCAAACCAAAACCTTTCCAACATGCCCCACAACATACCCTTACACAGCCTTAACCACAGAGCTCCAGAGCAAATGAAGACACTCCACCACCCCCTACACACACAGATGCTTACCAACACGGTGAACACATCTACAGGAACCCCCATGAACAAACGCAGAAATGCACCCCTAAAAATGCACGTCTACCCACACGTGAACACACGCAGACACACAGACATGAAGAAACAGGCATACTCATCCGAGCCTTCATTCTGAGTAAGTTATTAAAAATGTAGACATCGCTGGCTCCCAGGGTCAATATGTTGTTTTTAAATTTAAACATGAATTTCCATTTCATTGAGCCTCCAGGGCTAACAAGATGTGCTGTGACAGGAGCAGCTAGCTGGAAAGGCATGATTGAAGAGCAAGCCAATAGTGTGTGTGCACAGTCTGGGCAGGGAGGGGAGCCCCTCTGCCCAGCCCCCACAGCGTGCTATGAGCCTTGAGCCGGCAGTGAGTGTCACTACTACCACTCAGCACTGAGTTCTGACCCAATTCACCAACCCATGTTTCCAAAGCTAAGAGAGCAGAATGTGATGCAGAAATATATTCATCCATTCACCCATCCTACACACACGCACCCATCCATCCATCTATCCACCCACCCATCCATACATATATGTACCCATTCATCCATCTCTTTACCCATTCATACACACATACACCCATCCATCCATCCGTCTGTCCACCCATACCTACACACCTGCACTCATCCATCCATCTATCCACCCACACATCCATACATTTATGTACCCATTCATCCATCTAGTCACCCATTCATACACACATACACCCATCCATCCATCCGTCTGTCCACCCATACATACACACATGCACTCATCCATCCATCTACCCACCCATCCATACATATATGTACCCATTCATCCATCTCTTCACCCATTCATACGCACATGCACCCATCCATCCATCCATCTGTCCACCCATCCATACACACATGCACTCATCAATCCATTCATTCACCCATTCATTACACACATGCACCCATCCATCCATCCATCTATCCATCTACCCACCCATCCAGACACATATGTACCCATCCATCCATCTCTTCACCCATTCATACACACATGCACCTATCCATCCACCCATCCACCCACCCTTATATACACACATGCATGCATGCATCCACTCATCCAGCCACCCAGGCATGCATCCATCCACTCATCCATCCACCCATGCATACATGCATCCATCTATCCATCCATACATATTCTGTGAAAACTCAGGCCTAGACTAAGGACGGTGGAAGTGAGGACAAGAAGAAACATCTGTCCCTGCCCACTGGAGTCTCCACTCTGATTGGGATTAGATGTATGTCTCAGTGAACTCCAGCTGTACTCTCTGTATCCTCAGACAGTGCCAGATACTCTGGTTTATAACTATGCCATAAGTAGTCTCCCTCTCTGGGCTGGAAGTTCTGCAACAGAAGGTATCATATCTGTCTGGTCCAGCAATGCACTCTCGGCACCTAAGCCACAGTAGGTGCTCTGTGGATGTTTGGTGAACTTGAATGGGTTTGAATTCATATCTGAAAGTCTGACTCAGAGGTCTGATGTGGTTGTATTCTTCCTCATTCCCCAGCATGAAGGAGGGAAAGAAATAAGGAAACACCACAGCGAAGAAAAGGGTGCTGAGTGGTCAGGACCTGTTCCACGGAAAAGGTGGACAGGGAGGTGCCCATGCTCTTGGTATGCCAGGTGGCTGGAGGGCAGTTATCCTCCTGCAGGAGAAACAGTGATTAGGAGCAGAGTCCCTGGACACAGGTCCTGGCTGGGAGAGAGGCACAGTTGGCACAGCTGAGAAGGCCTGTCTAGGCTAGCAGAGAGCTGCACCATTTCCCCCTGCAGCCCACCTCATCTTCTGCCCGCCACTGCCCCTCTCAATAAGCCTCCTGAGCTGCCCATCTCTAAAGCCTGGTAAGAGTCCTGCCTGGTGCTGTCTGCTCTTTGGTTTTCAGAGGACTTTGACTAGGCTGGACTTGGTGGATTCTGTAGGATTTTAGGTATCTTGTGTTTTTTAAATGCCAGTCAATACCTAAAGTTCTTCACCCACCAGAGAGTGAGAAGGAGGTAGCAGCAGTGCCCCTCATGAATAAGTCACCCCACAGCCTTGCCTCCTGGAGATGGTTCGGCCAAAGCCAGACCCCCATTTTTCTTGCCATGCACACGCACATACACAGATGCACATACCAGGGGCCATTGGCTAATGTGGAACCAAGTTCCCTCACCCTCACACAGCCTCACCAATGCAGCTGCATGCCCACATAAACACACACATCTCCCACACATTGGGACAGTCTTTCACTCTCTTTGAGACTCTTGAACTCCAAATAAATTTTGAAACTCTTCCCTTAAAAATCAGGCTATTTGGGCTAGGCATAGTGGCTTATACCTGTAATCCCAACATGGGGAGGCCGAGATGGGAGGATCACTTGTGCTCAGGAGTTTGAGACCAGGTTGAGCATACAGTGAGATCCCATCTTTATAAAAAAATACAAACATTATCTGGGCATGGTGGCACACACCTGTAGTCCCAGCTACTCAGGAGGCTGAGGTGGGAGGATCGCGTGAGCTCAGGAGCTTGAGGCTACAGTGAGCTATAATAGCGCCACTTCCGTCCAGCCTGGGTGACAGAGTGAGGCCTTGTCTCAAAAAAAATTTGACTATTTGGTCTCTGCCTTTGGGAAGCAGCCTCTTCCTCGTCTCTGGATCTCATGGATGCAGAACTCCAGGACCAAGGGAGCAGTGCCCCTGTAGGTCAGCCAAACCATTCATTTCCCCTTCAGGCCATCAGGACAATGGCAGCCCAGCCCTGGCACGGATTTCACAGGCACTTGTCCACCTCAGGCTGCTTGCATGCCCTCCTTGCATCTGCAGTGATGGGGGTGTGCAGGCTGACTCATGCACCCTAAGTCACTCGATCGTACACGCACACAGGCATACAATATGCAATTGCTCGGCACACCCTCGCCTTCACACGCCACATCCGTCTACTCCAACACTCATGCCAAAAGTATAGATGGCCTGTGTGCAGAGACAGCCCCCATCAGCAAGCACATGAACGTGGCTGGCGCAGTGCAGGGATGCCCACATGCACACATGAGCACACAGGCATGATGTCAAGCCCCACAATCAGGCTTGCCAGCCAGAGGTCCTGGCAGCCCAGGTGTGGAGTGGGTGGGCTGGGGGATGGCTGCCTACATGGGCCTGCAGCCCTGGACCTTCGTGTGCCCAGGAGTGGAGGCGCAGGCCTCTGGCCCTTTAAACATCCATTTAAAGTCTCATCTCTCAAATAATTCAGCAGAGGCATCAGCCAAAAGGGCACACTCTCCTTTCCTTGTCTTCAGGAGCAGAGAAGAAGGAGACAGGGGAGAGAGTAGATTAATTGGGCCTGGAACAGGAGCCAGGGATTGTGTAAGCCCAGGCTGCCAGGGAGGCAGGGGCGGGGGTAGGGAGAGTCCAGCTTCACTCCTCTCCTCTTTCTGTCCTTTCCATGTCATGCTCTCCTGAGAACCTCACACACATCGGCTCGGGGAGTGGCAGCCGCTCAGTCCAGTCAACACCTGAAAGTGGCCCTGAGGCCATCTCTGCCTCCATCATTCTCACTGGCCTTTCTCATCCCAATATTAGCAGCCAGCTAAAATTCCTGGGAGAGACGAGCTTTCAGGCTGGGCCCAGCAGGTGTGCCTGGCCCTGAGGCGCTGCGTGTGAAGGGTCACTTTGCAAAGCAAACTGTCTGTGGTGCCCCAGGAAGCTGAGAATGGAGGAGTGACAGGTGGCTGGGCCTGGGCAGGTAGAGCAAGAAACCCATCTGTAAATGGAGCCCTGTCCCCTTGCTAGGTCTCAAGTGGAAGCTGAGTCCTGACATTTCTGTCCCCTCCCTACCGTGTCCCTCAGCTCCCCCTCCTGTCTCTGTCACCTGCCAGGTTCTGCCACCCATTCTCTCTGCCCACCCCAGGGTCTCCTGCACTCTGCACACCCCCTTCCCTGGTGCAGGCCCCTGCCTTTGGCTTTCTGGACCTCGACACCAGGATCCAGGCTAGGGTCTGCCTGGGCCTCTTTTCAGAGTATCTTAGAGTAAACCAGACACACGAGGAATGAGCAGACAGATTACAGCTTAGCGAAGAGCCTGCTTACAGCAAGGGATGTCCCTCAACACAGCGACCTACTCTGCAGGAGCTGTCTGCCCAACCTTCCCCACAGTGAGGCATCCCTGAGGATCTGCAGTGCCCCCAAGATTCCTCCCAACTCGAACACTCTGAGTTCACTCCTCAGGAGGAATCAGTGCATCACATCCCAAGAGGACCCTCCCCACTGGCCACCCCTGGCTCCTGGTTCTCAGGCCAGTCACCCAAGGGGCAAGAGGCACCAACCCCATTCCAGGTTTTGGTCAGTCCTCCCAGAAAGCCAGTGGGAAAGTGTTTATTCATGTGGGAAATCAAATTGCTGGGAAGAGCCACATTTCCCAGCACATGGGTATGTAGGTCAGGCTCAGGGTTTCTTCCGCATGGCTACCCTTTGGGTATCTGAGGACAGTCAGCAGTCCTGGCCCCCACCCCCACCCTCTGAGCCTTCACTTGGAGTCATTCAGTCAATCCATACATTCTGAGCACCAGTGTGGGGGATCCCACGATGAATCGACAGAACTCTCTGCCTGCTGTCTGGAGAGGGACCCCATGTAGGACTAGGACATGGCAACTGTGCTCCCTAGGACCAGAGCTGGGAGAGAGGTGGGCAGGTGGAGTGGAGACAAAGACTCCCACACACCACAGAGCAGGCAGCGACAAGGACCTTGCACCCTGAAGAGCTGGGCAGTGGGACAGGACCAAAAAGAGAAGACTGTGTTTGGAGAAGGGCGCTCCAGTGTGCCCAGCCTGAATCCAGACTCTCAGACTTAGGAGCCGTGGCTGGGACTCAGCAAAGGGCAGCTGGGAAATTCCGAGAAGAGCCAAGGGGAAAAGCACTGAGAACTGGGTCTTCCCAACTCTGCCTCCCATTCTAGGAAACGGGAAGAATCATAAAGTGAAGTGTGATGAGGCCTTCAGATTTGCCAAACTTGTATGGAATCTCCAGGCTTCCTCCTCTCACATCCTTCTGTCCAAAAAAAAAAAAAAAAAAAAAAAAAAACTTCTTGATTTTTCCATGTGTGTAGTCAGGGGAGCTGAGAAGCAGCAGATTTTTACATTCCTGAAAAGTTGGGTGCTTGGTCCCTTGCAGTCCTTTGAAAGATGTGGCTCGGAATCTTCATAAAAGAAAGTCAGTAGCCTCAACTCAAAAAAGGAGGCTTCCCAAAGGATGGGTACCTTGCTTGTGATTCCCATCATGGATGAGGTAGAATTTTAATTAATAGCCCTGTTTCCTAATAAGAACAAAGGAGCCACTTGTCTTCCTGAGTCCATCAGTCTGAGCAGCAGGCCCTGGCATGGGAGAGAGGAGAGCAGTGAGGTGGGGAAGAGGGAAGGTAGGCAGAGCTAGCATCCCAGTGATTCAGTGTTCCAAATTCCACTCTGTCTTCCAGCTGCATCTCAGCCACTTCCCGTCACTAGTATTCTGTGAAAGCCAAATTTCAGTACACACAGGGTTGTGATTTTACCAGTCCCTTTTAAAAAATCCTTTTTATCCCTAAATCAATGTAAAAATATTCTGTGGTACAGAGCAGATTTGATTAAAAAGGGAAAAGGTTGCCTGAAATATGCCCCCAAAAAATTGAGCTAATGGGAATCTCATTCATTATTTAATCTCCTGCTTATTCGAATAGGACCAAAATGGAATCCAACATGGCATGTGCATGGTGTTGTCCTGGAGAGCAGACAGAAGGCAGGGAGTCAGGGAGGGAGGGACGGATGCAGACCTGCCATTGCACTTCACATATTAAATCGGGCGGCAGGCTGTGAACCAGGTTCATAAGAGTAGTAAGATTCAACATCCTAACATGTGCATGTGTGTGTATGTATGTGTGTGTGTATATATCTACACACACATACACATATATGTATATACACACATACACATGTACACACGCATATGCATATATTTATCTGGTATCCATTCTCTTGTGTTACACTGTGACTCACGAGCTGCCACACCACTGAACTTCATTAAACACAGATAAAATGTGTCTCCTCCAGCCGGGCATGGTGGCTCATGCCTGTAATCCCAGCACTTTGGGATGCCCAGGTGGGCAGATCACAAGGTCAGGAGTTCAAAACCAGCCTGGCCAACATGATGAAA